>NW_006922794.1:156860-159415 GCF_000298275.1 Orycteropus afer afer
CTGGGCTCTTTGAAGGAACCATCTCTATGGGATCAAACTGACAATAGCAACTGGAATGGTTAGATAGAAGGGTTAGATAAACAGTGAGTTTATGTTAATGACAGAGGGATAATTCAGAAAAGGGTGAGACTGGTTGATTGTAATCAATGACACTGAGCTGTAGAAAAGGTTGAACATACCTATTTCTGCTGTGTGTATTCTTAACAACAACAGCAATAATAATAATGAGGGACACACTCAGCCTCATCACTGCTCTCATTCCCTGGTCCCTGGAGAACAACAGAGCCTTGTGAACTGGGGGTCATGGGTGGGTGTGGACGGGGGTGGCCAATGTAAGCGCAGGGAGTCCGAGTAAGACTCTTGTCAGGACGTCCAAGACTCAACCAAACCAAACCAAACCAAAGTCACTGCCATCAAGTCAATTCTGACTCATAGCGACCCCCACTGGGTTTCCAAGGCTACAAATCTTTACAGAAACAGACTTTCTTTCACAAAACTGCTGAGGGGTTCGAACCACTGACCTTCTGGTTAGCAGCCAAATGCCTTAACCACTACACGACCAGAGCTTCTTCTAAGACACAACAGATGGGTTTTGTCTAATAGGAAGTTCACGAACCAGGCCAGAGAAACTGGGCAGATGACATCTGAATCCTGCTGCCAACCTCTCTAACTTTTGAAAGATGGAATTTATTTATTCATTCAACAGTTATCTATTCAGCGGCCCTATGACCCAGGCACCGTAAGCTGTGTATAAAGCAGAGGACGAATATGACAAGGTAAATGAAAAACGCAAATGATGCTCACATTTAGTTGGCCAAGAAGTAGACAATGAATAAGAAGACAAAGACCATTTCTGAAGGTTACACCTGTCATGGAGTCCGTGGGCCGTGCAAACCAGTGGTTAACTCAGCTGCCAACTGAAAGATTGGAAGTTTGAGTCCATCCAGTGGCCTTTTAGAAGACAAGCTGGTGACCCACTTTTAAAAATCAGCCATCGAAAACCCTGTGGAAGACAGTTCTACGATGACACACACAGGGTTGCCAAGAGTCTAATAGACTCAACAGCAACTGGTCATAGCTGTTATAAACCAGAACCAACCCCACTGCCATGGAGTCCATTCTGACCCACAGCGCCCCTAGAGGACAGAGTGGAACTGCCCCACAGGGTTTCCAAGGCTGTCAATCTTTACAGAAGCAAAGCCCAAACCACACCCACTGCTGTGGAGTTGATTCTGACTCACAGCGCCCCTAGAGGACACAGTGGAACTGCCCCAAGGCTTTCCAAGAAGCTGACTGCCTTATCCTTCTCTTCACAGAGCTGCTGGTGGGTTCAAACTGCCAATCTTTTGGTTAGTAGCTGAATGCCTTAAGCACTAGGCCAGAAGAGCTCCTATAGCTGTTAACGAAGGCGATGACGTGTATTATGATTTTAGTCAAGAAGGCAAGGGTAAAAGGGCTCTGTTAGTTTGAGCGTGTCTGAGGGGTAGCACTTGGGTGGAGCTCTGAACTCCTCCCAGATGTCCCCATAAAAGGAAAGGGAGGGACCAGTGGTGCCCAGACCTTGATGCTAGGGAGAGCGCCTGGCCGGAGCCGGGAGAGGGGAGAGGAAGAGGCAGTGCCTGTGCAGGGCGCCCCACCTTGGAAAGTGACTTCTCTCTGATGGAGAAATGGCGCTTGGGCACTGCAGGGGGCAGTGCACGTCCAGGCGTGTCTCCCGTGCGCCTGAGATGGAACTTCAAAACAGGGTCTCCCTCTTCAGAAAAGAATGCTTTGCCCGAGGAGAAAATGTGGTTAGGACAGAAAAGAGCTGAATCATGCTGCGTTAATGGTTTACTGTGGAAGAAATAAGTTGCGTATTCTATTTAACTTTGGAATGACGGGCACTTTCTTGTTCTGAAGTGAATAATGATTGCCTGGGTTACGGGAGGATAGACGGCAGTGTGGAAATATAGCCACCAGGTGGCGATGTAGTCTCAAAAAAGTAGGGCGTGATCCCAAACCTATGGAAATGGATGGTAGGAATGTATTTGTCCGTTCCCTAGAGGGGAAGGTAGTTTCTTAAATATTTCCTTCCTAAATATTAACAAGGAGGGGTCGCTATGAGTCGGGTCCGACTTGACGGCACATAACAACAACAACAAATATTAACAAAGACTTGAATTTGCCTTTTCTCCTCAAAACACATGAATTCTTTATTCTCCCAGTTTCTCTGTTGCCTTGGGTCTCACGGTTTCCGCCCCTCCAACCTTGTTATTCAGCCAAGGAAGGAGGCAGTGAACGGAATGGGAAGTTTTCCAGTACAGGCCCTTCTAGTTCCCAATAAGTAGTCCCTGAATGATGCAAAGGAGCTCTGCTAGCATAGTGGTTAAAGCATTCCGCTGCTAACCAACACATCAGCAGTTCAAGCCAACCAGCTGCTCAGCGGGAAAAGGATGAGGCAGTTGGCTTCTGTGAAGATTGATAGCCTGGGAAACCCTGTGGGGCAGTTCCACTCTGTCCTCTAGGGGCGCTGTGAGTCAGAATCGACTCCACGGCAGTGGGTGTGGTTTGGGCTT
>NW_006922794.1:159515-160317 GCF_000298275.1 Orycteropus afer afer
GTGAGTCAGAATCGACTCCACGGCAGTGGGTGTGGTTTGGGCTTTGCTTCTGTGAAGACTGACAGCCTTGGAAACCCTGTGGGGCAGTTCCACTCCATCCTCTAGGGGCGCTGTGAGTCATAATCTACTAGATGGCAGTGGTCTTGGGTGGTGTGGATGGTTAAGCACTACACTATTTATCCAAAAGGTTGGTGTTTCCAGTCCACTCAGAGGTGCCTCAGAAGAAAGGCCTGGAGATCAGCCCCCAGAAGATCCGCCATTGGAAACCCTATGGAGCACAGGTCTACTCTGACACATGTGGGGTCGCCATAAGTTGGAAATGGCTCCATGACAACTAGTTTGGTTTTGAATTTTATCTCCTTTTCAAGGCAGCAATCTGAGGATAAGGGTTTTGTTTGTTTTATCTGTGTTTTTACATCCTTCACAATGTGTCTGACAGACTATAAATGTTGAAGGAATGATGAGTAATGAATACGTGAGGGCAGGATGAATGAATGAATGAGTGAGTGAATGGATTGATGAGTCAATGAATGGGTGAATGAGAAAATGCATACTGTGGTGACAGAACTGAGTAGACAGAAAAGACATTAGGAAAAAGGACCTGGGAGCAGAAAACCCGTTGTTGTAGAGTCGATTCTGACTCCCAGTGACCTCATGTGACAGAGTGGAACTGCCCCACAGGGATTCCCACAATAGCAACTGTCAATCTTTACTGAAACAAAGTCCAAACCACACCCACTGCTGTGGAGTTGATTCTGACTCACAGCGCCCCTAGAGGACAGAGTGGAACTGCCCCACAGGG
>NW_006922794.1:161177-164011 GCF_000298275.1 Orycteropus afer afer
GCTGGATGGGTTTGAAGGATTTGAATTACCACCAACATTTTGGTTAGTAGCTGAGCGCTTAACCATTGTGCCATCGGTGATCTTTATAAAAACCCTAACCTAACCAAATCAAGCTGCTATTGAGTTTATTCTGACTCATAACACCACCATAGGACAGAGTAGAACTGCCCAATGGGCATTCCAAGGCTGTAAGGTTTACCGAAGCAGACTGCCTCATCTTTCTCCTGTGGAGTGGCTGGGGGGTTCCTACCACCCACCTTGTGGTTAGCAGCTGAGTGGGAAACCACGGCCCCAACAGGGGTTCTCTGTTAATCTTCACTGAGGCACTGTGTCATTTATAAATTTCTGGTACTGGGTTTATACACACATCTGGCCATTATTGATCAGTAATCTTGACCCACAATTATTGGTGTGGTTGATGTACTCAGTGGAGACTAATCCCTGGTCACGGTGGTTGATATCTGCATCACGTCCTCCCCTGAGAAGAAGAAGACTACGAAAGAGAAGACTACAGAGCTGGATGTGGGCTTCACCAGCACAAACCCACTGTTGTTTCCCGAATTGTCTCCCCAGGTACCTAGCTCTGAAGCCTCCATGTTTGGTAGAGGCCAGAGAGCAGCAGAGTTGGTCGCTTACATTTCAGCTCTGCTAACCATTGGCTGTGTCTCCTTGGGCAAGTTACTTAACCTCTCTGAGCCTTGGCATTCCCATCTGTGAGAATTTTCATCTCGACACAGAGACCGTGCACAAGGAAGCCCTTAGCAGTGTATTCACAGCCCTCCACAAATGGTTCGTGATCTCTCCCTCTGAACCACTCTTCCCGATCCTTCCCAGAGAATGTTTGGTCTCTATTCCCCAGTTGAGAAGGCGCTGTTAATGATGCTTCAGGCTGTTGATGGAAAAGAACTCAGAATTCCAAAGGCTTTGTCAACCTAGAACATAACGCCTCAGTGGAACACAAGGAGGTTTTCCACAAGGCTGAGAAGTGGCTTCGCGTTGACCGTGATCAAACATGATTCATTGTGACTCCAGTTCTCCTTCTCTGCCAGCCCAGGGCTCAGTGGGGACACCAAGGCCTCTCTGTGGCATTGTCCTTAAAAGCCTTTCTTAGCCATAGCCAAACACCTAGAGGAAGTGAGTTGCTCAGCCTGAGCCCCACAGGGACACTAATATCAGTTGGCATACCATAATCCACGGGGACAATGTTTTACGTCTGCGGTAGTTAAGGTTGTGTATCAACTTGGCTGGCCTGGTTATGGGTGGCTGGGCAGCTGGTTGTAGTCATTTTCCCTGATGAGACTGTGTTAGGCTGGTTTTCTACAGAAGCAAAACCAGTAAAGCTTATACAGAGAGAGAGAGAAAAAAAATTTATCTTAGGAAAATGGACACTAATATCAGTTGGCATACCATAATCCACGGGGACAATGTTTTACGTCTGCGGTAGTTAAGGTTGTGTATCAACTTGGCTGGCCTGGTTATGGGTGGCTGGGCAGCTGGTTGTAGTCATTTTCCCTGATGAGACTGTGTTAGGCTGATTTTCTACAGAAGCAAAACCAGTAAAGCTTATACAGAGAGAGAGAAAAAAAAAATTTATCTTAGGAAAATGGCTCACACACTTATAGAAGCTGGCAAGTCCCAAGTTCTTGGATCAAATATCAAGCTGGAGGCTTTTCCCAACTCATGCAGCTGCAGGGGCTGAGGAGCTCAAGGTTTGTTTGCAGGCAGTGTACTGGCTGTTGACTCCAATGAGTGACGAATCCAAGATCTCCAGGCCGAATGGTGGATTGTTCACTCACGGACAGTTGTAAGCAGCACAACAGAATCCCGATCCACAGAAGAATGTCTCCTCTCCCAGGATGTCCACAGATATACTGGAAGCAGACCACACCCCTAGGGAAACTCCCTTTCAATGGATTGGCTGCTCAAAACATACACATCTGATCCCATCATGGGAATGACCACATCACAACAGCTTAAACCACACAGAATTGTGGTCCTGCCAGGTTGACACAGAGCTCCAACTATCACAGACCGGTCATCAGCTCTGTGGCGGAATCTACTGGAACAGCTGAGTAGCTGCCTTAGGGATGTGGTCTGCCCCCAATACATAAGAAGCAGCTTTAGGGAAGGTCGCTAGCTTTTGGCACGCTTGACTTCTGCATGCAGCCAAGTCGTTGTTCAGCAGTTTGCAATGTTGTCTGCCCACCTTGGGACTTTCAAGTGGACTTGAATCAACAGCTTGCCATGCAGTTTGGTAATATCCGGACTGTGCCTTGTTACTTGTCACCCTTGGGTTTGTCAGTCTCAGCAGCCAGCAGCTGCCTGAGTGAAGAAAGCCTCCAGCTCCAGTGGCCCGGGAGCAGGAGGCAGAGCTGAAGCCCAAGGTCAAGGGGCTTTCACTCAGCCCCCGGAGCTGGCACTTTGAACTCAGACTTTTAGCTTCCTAAACTGTAAGGAAATAAACCCCTGTTCATTCAAGCCACCCATTTGTGGTATTTCTGTGAGAGCAGCATGAAGAAACTGAAACCACATCCTACCTTGGTGAGTAGTGACTGGGGTCTTAAAGGCTTCCAGCAGCCATGGATGCAACCATTGGCTTATCCATGTCTGGAACAAAGAAGGATGAAGAAAACTGAAAATGCAAGGAAATCATTTGTCTGAAAGACGAATGGACTACGTGAACCCCACCCTCCACTAACCTCAGACCAGAAAATCTAGATGGTCCCTGGCTCCCACTGCTGACCACTGTGAAAGTGATCACAATAGGAGGTGCTAGATAAAGTGGGAGAAAAACATGGAACAAAACACAAAATCAGGAAGAAAAAAAAAAAAAA
>NW_006922794.1:165506-166100 GCF_000298275.1 Orycteropus afer afer
TCTTATTGCTTCTGCTTAGAATGCTCGAAGCCTCAGCTTATTACCTGAATCACTCATTTGTGGCCTGTTCCACGCATGGGGGAGCCTGGCACAAACCTTCCGTGGCAGACTTGCTGGATGCCCTCTCTGGCCTTCCTGGCTGCCAGCAGTCCTCCTCGGACTGAGATGCTGCTCAAAGGCCACATGCTGAACACGCGGCAGAGCTGGCTGACAGACAGGTCTCATGTCCTGGGCCAGCTGGGTGGTCTTTCAGCTTTCGCCTGCTTGTCCCTACTTGTTGGTGTGGCTGGGCTCCTGGGCAGGGATGCTTGTCTTCCCTGCCACATTTTCTCACAGGGCCCTGTGGTGCAGCAGCCAAGTCGGGCGATGCAACAGCCTGGTGGGTCTCAGCTCATTACTCTCCTGTGACCTGGCCTTTCTCAGTCATTTCCTCAGCAGTAAAGCGAGGGAGGGAGGGAGAGAGACAGAGAGAGAGCAAGGGAGGTTTGCAGATTAGAGATAATTATGTTTGACCTGTGTTTCCCCTGGCAACTGAATGAGACAAATGATAGATACACAGATACAGAGATACATAGATGAGAGAGAGAGATGGAT
>NW_006922794.1:167450-168772 GCF_000298275.1 Orycteropus afer afer
CCAGCACGTTCAATTCCACTGTTGTGGCTGTTGTGAGAGTCCATCTCACTGAGGGTTCCCCTCCCCCTTGTTGGCCCTCCATTTTACCAAATATGACGTCCTCCTGGTGAGGTGTCTGGAGCAAGCAAGTCATGACCTACAAGGTTGACATTGGCTCATCTTTGGACAAAGAGAAGGAAATTTAAAATAAATAAAATAATAAAAGGTCCCCAAAACGGTAACCACGGCATTTCTCTGGCTCCTACGTACCATGTGGTGGTTCCCTCTCCACCAAGTTCTTATCCAGTTTGCTCCAGTCACACCTTGGCAGGGCCCAACTGTCCCCCGACAGTGCCCAGCATTTGCAACTTCCTCTCTTTGGTAGTTAAGGTTGTGTGTCAACTTGGCTGGGGCTGGTTGAGTGGCTGGGCAGCTGGATGGAGTATTCCCCATGATGAGACTGGTCATCAACTTCATGGTGGAATTTACTGTGAGCAGCTGAGTAGCTGCCTTAGGGATGTGGTCTGCTTCCTGTATATAAGGGGAAGCTTTGAGAAAAGTATCTAGCTTTTTGGCACATCTGGATCCTGCATTTGGCTGAGTCTTCATCTCAGTGACCTGCTGTGTTACTTGCCGATTCTGGGATTGTTTCTGGACTTGAATGAGTGGCCTTCCATGTTGTCTGCTAATCTTGGGACTGTGCCATTTTACTCGTCGATCTTGGGCTCATCAGCCTCAGCAGCCAGCAGCCGCATGAGTCAATAAAAACCTCCAGCTCCAGTGGGCCTCGAACAGGAGTCCAAAGTGGAGCTGAAGGTCAAGGGGCCTTCACCCAGCCCCTAGAGCTGGCACTTTGAACTCAGACTTCTAGCCTCCTAAACTGTAAGAGAATGAACTCCTGTTGGTTGAAGTCATCTACTTGTTATAGTTCTGTTACAGCAGCTCTAGAGGACCCAGACATTCCCCTTCTGCATTGGCCTATTTTGGGGAGGTGGGGCCTGGGAAGATGAGCCCATTGGTGCTTGTCCTAAAGCCTCCAGGACCCAGCAAACTGAGGCCATGGAAGAAGCCCGAGGAGGCAGTACTGCTGAAGGGTCCTGGTGCTGCCTCCCTTGGAGCTGATCGAGCTGTCCTCTGAGCATGTAGGGAAGGGAGTCTTCTCATCTCCACTGGCTTTTCTCTTGTGCCCTGCTCTGCTGAGCTGAGAGGTCAGGGTGGGCAGGGGGATAACAATAGTGACAGACCCCAGCAGTTCTTAGGGTAATTATTGAAAAGTTTGAATTTGTTGCTGTCATTTTGTTATGTATTTTTTCATGGTGTCCCTGGTTTCTTTGTTCCGTATT
>NW_006922794.1:175892-177318 GCF_000298275.1 Orycteropus afer afer
GTTTGAACCACCAGCCTTCTGGTTAGAAGTCAAATGCCTTAGGCACTATGCCACCAGAGTTCCTAGGAGTTATCTCTAACTGTGGTTAAGGAGCTCTGGTGGCCCAGTGCCTAAGGTATTTGACTGCTAACTAGAAGGTTGGTGGTTCAAACCCACCATCTGCTCTATGGAAGGAAGATGGGTCAATCCGCTTCCCTAAAGATTGACAGCCTTGGAAATGCAATGGGGGTTGCTAAGAGTTGGAATGGTTTTGATGGCAGTGAGTTTGGTTTAGGCCCTTGCCCTCACTACTCAGTGAGTGAAGTTCTACGTACTCTCCATTGGTCCCACTCCAATCACTGTAGTATATAGTCAAAGAACTTTAAAACCCAGAGGCTCTTATTTCACTTACATTCATTTGTTCATGTCCCAAGAGGGTTAAGACTAGACTAATGGCCAGACTTCATCTTTTGTCATGTTGTCAGAAGGGACACTAGTCCCTGGAGAAGGATATCGTGTTGGTAAAGACAGGTTCAGTGAAAAAGGGAAAGGCCTTCAATGAGACAGACTGACACAGTGGCTGCCATTACGGGATCAAGCCTAGCATTGATTGTGAGGATGGTGAGGCCCGGGTAGGGTTTCATTCTGTTGTACATGGGGTCACGATGAGTCAGAGCCAACTCGACAGAACCTAACAGCAACTACAAGGGAAATACATTCTAGTCTGTTGTGTGTGGTGCTCTAAGTGGAACTGAATTAGAAGATAGAGCACTTGTTCACACTCTGGAAAGAAGACAAAGAAATAAAATAGGGGAGAGACTCAGTATAAGGTGATGTGGTTGGAAGACTAGAAGGGCCAGGTGTGCTGGGTGTGCTTACAACATTCCTGTTGGCTGCCTGCACGAAAGCCAGAGGGACTGAGAGAAAAATCATTCCATAATTTATCATGGAAAAGACTTAGTTAGATACACATTTAGAAAACATGGTGAGTCTTGAGAAGTGTGTTGAGGGAGGTCCCACAATGGTGGAAAATTCAAAAAACAAACAAACAAACAAACTCACTGCCATCAAGTTGATTCTGGCTCATAGCAACTCCCATTGGGTTTCCAAGACTTTATGGAAGTAGATAGCCCCATTTTCCTTCCATGGAGCAGCTGGTGGGTTTGAACCTCTGACCTTTTGGTTAGCAGCCAAACGCCTTATCCACTACATTACCAGAGCTCCTTCCAATGGCTGAAAGCTACCTGTTGTTGTTGTTATTTGCCGTCCAGGTCCAGTCGGCCCGACTCATAGCGACCCCTCCTTGGGTTTCTGAGGCTGTCAGTCTTCACAGAAGCAAAGCCCAAACCACACCCACTGGAAGCAAAGCCCAAACCAAATTCACTGCCATTGACTTGACTTGACTCACAGCGACCCCTCCTTGGGTTTCCGAGGCACTATCACCATG
>NW_006922794.1:177663-179310 GCF_000298275.1 Orycteropus afer afer
TTGTTATTACTTGCTGTTGAGTTGTTGGCTCTGACTCATGGTGACTTTAAGGACAACAAAACAAAACGTTGGGCAGTCGTGCACCATCTTCACGATCTTGGTGTGTTTGAGTCCACTGTTGCAGCCATTATGTCAGTCCATCTCATTGAAGCTTTCCTTCACTTTCACTGACCATCTAGCTTTCCAAACATGGTGTCCTTTTCTAGTGATTCATCTTTCCTGAGGACGTGTCCAAAGTGAGTGAACTGAAGTCTCACCAGCCTTGCTTCTAGAGAACATTCTGGTTGTATTTTTAATAAGACTGATTTGTTTGTTCCTTTGGCAGTCCATGATATACTCCATGTTCCTCACAACTGTGACACTTTCAATACCCAGCCTTTGACTCTTAGCCAAATATCTTTTGATTCTCCTTGGTTACCTTTTACTTATATTGTAAAGATTAAGTGTTTGCCTTCTGTTCTGTTGAGTCACCATTATTCTCTCACAGGGATGTTTTTTACCCACTAACCTGGTCATTGCTTTTCCTGTTAGCTTTACCCTTTGAAACTAAGGTGCTCTGGTGGTATAGCAGTTAAGGCATTTGGCTGCTAACCAAAAGGTCTGTGCTTTGAACCCACCAGCAGTTCTGTGGAAGAAGATGAGGCAGTCTGCTTCCATAAAGATTTACAGCCTTGGAAACCCAATGGGGGTTGCTATGAGTCAGAATTGACTCAATGGCAGTGAGTTTTTTGTTTTTTTTTTTCTCAAAACTATTGAGTTGCTAGAGAATTATGGAATCAAAAGCAACACATGTCATATCCGGGGCAAAGGTACCCTGAGCTGACACATGGAAGGAAGATCTTATAGCCAACCTCCCTCTCATAATGGTCGTTTCTACCAGATATGGCAACCATCTTTGCTTTGCTGGAAGGGAGGAGAGTGTGGGACTGAGACATATCTGAAGCTCACAGGAGGACTGCTACTCAGCCATTTGGGAGGCTACGAAGGTATGGTGTATACGATGGGTCAGTACTCAACACCCACTCGACCCTCCTTCTAACATGTCTCCCGGGACAGCAGAGGCTGTAGAGCAGCAAGGTACATTCCCCGACTCCCTTGCAGCTAAGGTCCTGAACACGGTGTCACTTTGGGCAAACCAGGTGGTGAGCATGATATGGACCCCACACTTTCGTGGCTCCTTCCATCCGTGCTGTTGGCAAGCTTGACCACTGTCTTAGTTATCTAGTACTGCCGTAACAGAAATACCACAAGGGTGTGGCTTTAAAGAACAGAATTTTATTTTCTCACAGTTCTGGAGGCTTAAAGTCCAAATCTGATCAGGGCCTTGACCCTGTCGATTCCTTCCTTGTTGGCAGTCCTGAGTGTTTCCTGGCTCTCTGACTTGCAGGTGATCCTCACATGGTGTCTGCTTCCCCCTTCCCCACCACCATGTGTACGTGTCTCTGAGTCTAACCTGCGCCGTTCATGACTCTGAAGTGATTAGATTTATAACCAACCTTTGTTAGGCTGAGTTCTCTAGGGAAGCAAAACCAGTAAAGCTTATATACATATATGGATATATGGAGCTCTGGTAGCATAGTGCCTAAGGCACTTGACTGCTAACCAGAAGTCTGGCAGTTCAAACCCACCAGCCACTCCTCGGAAGGA
>NW_006922794.1:180858-181337 GCF_000298275.1 Orycteropus afer afer
GCCATACTATACTTTCCTTGCAATTCGTCAGTGTTGAATGTTGATGATATTTCTGGTTTTCTGATATCTCAAATGATATGGCAGCAAACCCTATTGAAGTTAATGTGGGAGTGTTTTGCTTGTCGTTTCTACAGGCTACATGACTAACTGTCCAGCTTCTGGTTCAAAGTATAATTTTGTTTCCATTTATAAGCCAACTACAGGGAATGAAATTGTCCATTACCATGGACCCCAATGTACTGTAGGTATATTAGTGAGGGCTGCCATAATAAGCTGGCTTAAAGCAACAGAAATGTTTTAAGACCATGGCCCTGGAATACACTTTGAGCCTGGGATAAGACTCACTCCCAAGGACTGGTTCTCAGACTAACAGTAGAAAGACTTACATGCTGTTGTGGTCACCTAGTGCTGCTCTGACAAGAATTACACCAGAAATGGGATGGCCTTAACAAACAGGAGTTTATTTTTAAAATTTGGAG
>NW_006922794.1:181535-183166 GCF_000298275.1 Orycteropus afer afer
GGGTCCAAGCGTGCCATAGGCTAGAGACCATTCCCAAGGCTTCTCCTTATATACAGGAAGCAGACCACATCCCAAAGGCAGCTACTCAGCTGCTTATGGTAGATCCCACCATGGAGCTGATTGCCATTCTCATCATGGGGAATAACTACCCCCAGCTGCCCAGCCACTCAGCCAGGCCCAGCCACGTTGACACACAAACCAAACTACCACACACACAGAACACCCAACCCAGGGCGATACACCCACTTCCTCTATGGAGATACATCCCTAGGAGCAATCGGTCAGGAGGCACCAGAGGAGTAATGTTCACACACAGGAAAAGCTGGACAGACAGGAGTGCATCACTAAGAAGGACACAGGGATGAGGGGTGTCACAGGGAAGGGAGAGGAGGAGAGTGGGTTAAGGTTGGGGTTGCTAATTGGAGAGTGAAACCAAATGTACATGAACTGCTGAATGTAAAAAAATTCTGCTCTGTAAATTTGCACCCAAAGCACAATTTAAAAAAAGAAGAAGAAATGGATTATCTCACTGTTCTGGAGGTTAACGGGACAAATTTGGGGTGTTGGCAGGGCCATGCTGTCTTCCGGGGCTACAGGGAACATCCTTCCTTGACCCCCCAGCTTCTGGTTGCTCTTAGCTTATGCCGGCATCACTCCAACCTCTGTGTCTGTCTTCACATGGCCGTCTTCCCTCTGTCTGTCCATCTGTGTCTCTTCTCCTCTTCTTACAAGGAGCCCAGTCAGGTTGGATCAGGTCCCAACCTACTCCAGCATGGCCTGTTGCTCACTCAACTGCTTACATCTGCCAAGACTCTGTCCGAAGGTCGCATTCACTGTTAACCAAGATTGGACTTCGCAGGGCACCCGTTATGATGGTGTGGATTGTAGCCGTGTGACGCTGGAACCAGCAGCTGGAACTCGCGGAGGCTCTTGAGTGTGGCTTTGGACATAGGACTCCAGACTTGGGCATCTGGAGGCCTCCAGCTCATAAAATAAGCAGCATTTCCCTGGGTGACCAGTTTGTGAGTGTGACCCAACATGTACTTGGTATCTTTAGCTGTCACAGTGATTTCACAAGCAATTTAATATCCTTTATTAAATCCCTTTCTGCTTAAACTCATTAGAGAGGATGCCATCCTCTGCCCTTCAACCTTGCCCATGCAGGATGTGGAGAGACCTCCGTGTGTTCATGGCATGGCAAAGAAGGAATTCCAAGAGAAATGAAATCACGTATGTGGGTGTGAGCTGTGTGTGTGTGCGCGCAAATGTGTGTAGTTTGGGAAGGCACTTGTTTCACCCCAGATATATAACCACTCAGAAGAATATTTTACATTTAATACATATTTATTTGTTATTTTTTTCTTTTATCATCTAGTTCTTCTGGTCTCAGGTTGCAGAGGTTGTGGTCCTCATGGTCCATCTTATCTTTGGACTAATTGTTTCCAGATGATTTTCATTTTCTTCACCCTTCTTTACTCCAGATGAGAGGAGACCAACAGTTGCATCTTTGATGGCTGCTCGAAGGCTTTTAAGACCCCAGTTGCTACTAGGGTCCTAAGCCCCCAGGCCTGGTGATTCTCACAAGATGTTTGGTTGTCTCTGAGAAGTTACTCCAACTCTGTCTTCCATTG
>NW_006922794.1:185591-186295 GCF_000298275.1 Orycteropus afer afer
AGCGAGAATGGCCAGACTTCCTCTCACCTACTTTGGTCATGTTGTCAGAAGGGACCATTCCCTGGAGAAGGATGTCATGCTTGGTGAAGGGAGGGTCAATGAAAAAGGGGAAGGCCCTCAACAAGATGGACTGACACGGTTGCTGCAGCGATGGGCTCAGGTTTAGCAGGGATCATGAGGCTGGCACGGGACCAGGCAGTGTTTCCTTCTGTTGTACCTAAGGTCGCTATGAGTCGGAGACAACTTGATGGCACATAACATGACCAACAACAATTTTTTAGCACAAGTTCATACATAAGATTATCTTCAGGCAAGTCTATCCTTGGTCTAGGGTGTATTCCTGTTAGCCTCCCCCACCTGCTCTTCTCACCTGTCTGTGCATTAATCCATAGCCAGGTATTTGGTGCTACTGGTACTTCAGTGTGTGCCTGTAACAGTATTTGCCTCTGTCTGCATTTTTTGTGTATCTAAGTCATTTGACTGCTAACCAGAAGGCTGGTGGTTCAAGCCCACCAGTCACTTCTTGGAAGGAAGACTGGGCAATCTACTTTCGTAGTGATACTGCTTCAGAAACCCAAGTGTGATGGTTATGTTTGTGTGTCAACTTGGCTGGGCCTAGTTGAGTGGCTGGGCCGCTGGTGGTAGTTATTCCCCATGATGAGACTGGCAATCAACTCCATGGTGGGATCTACCACAAGCAGCTG
>NW_006922794.1:187785-189149 GCF_000298275.1 Orycteropus afer afer
AGAAGTAGGATTGCCCAACCTTCCTTCCGAGGAGTGGCTGGTGGGTTTGAACCGCCAGCCTTCTGGTTAGCAGTCAAGTGCCTTTACCAGAGCTCCTGATAAAGTAGAGGGTCAGCCAAAAAAGAGGAAGACCTTTAACGGGATGGATCGACACAGCGGCTGCGACAATGGGCTCAAACATGGCAATGACGGTGAGGCTGGCCCAGGACCAGGCAGTGCTTTGTTCTCCTGTGCATAGGGTCACTATGAATTGGCACTGACTCCATAGCACCTAACAACAAGAGAGACCAAAGTCGGTCAGTGGTGACCAGGGGCAGGAGGGAGGGGAGCCGTCATTTAAGAAGCAGGGAGCTTCTGTTTTTGGGGATGGGAAATTTGTCAACAGATATTGGTGACGGTTGCACAACATGAGTAATGTAATTGGCGTCACCAAACTGCCCACGTGAAAAAATGTTGCATTGGCAAATACTGTTTATATATATGTATATATATATATTTAAGGTAGCTCTGGTAGCATAGTGCCTAAGGCACTTGACTGCTAACCAGAAGGCTGGCGGTTCAAACCCACCAGCCACTCCTCGGAAGGAAGATGGGGCAATCTACTTCCATAGTGATACCTCCTCGGAAACCCAAGGAGGGGTCGCTATGAGTCAAGTCAATGGCAGTGAATTTGGTTTGGGCTTTGCTTCCAGTGGGTGTGGTTTGGGTTTTGCTTCTGTGAAGACTGACAGCCTCAGAAACCCAAGGAGGGGTCGCTATGAGTCAGGCCGACTGGAGGGCACATAACAACAACAACAACAAGCCCCCATTCAGCTGAAAATCCATGTGTAACTCTTAACTGCTAGTAGCCCACTGTTGACCGGAAGCCCCACTGAGAACACAAACACGATCACCCCAGTTCCCGCTGCACAGTTATCAAACTTTCACATGAAGACGTACACGACAGATGCGTTCATTAACTGTGTGGCACAATGGTCACTATTGCTCAGGAAGCGGAAGTGTTTCATCATGAAGTTCTTCATCCTCGCTGTCCTCACCTTGAGTAGGCTGTGAAGGAGGAGGAAGAGGAAGAGGAGGGGTGGGTGGTGCTGTCTCAGGGGTGGCAGAGGAGGAAGACATGGAGGAGGTGGAAAGCAAGGCAGGAGAGTAGGCACACCTGGTGTCACTTTATGGAAAGATGTCGTCATTTCTGCCTGACCTTTTTGCTTTCTCATCTCTCTAAAAATGTTTCTATATGGTACCAGTCCTTCTTCTTTTTCTTTTTTTAAATTGTGATTTGGGTGAAAGTTGACAGAGCAAATTCACTTTCCATACAGCAGTTCACATACACTTTGTCTCATGTCATTGACCACAGTTTACCACAA
>NW_006922794.1:189456-195131 GCF_000298275.1 Orycteropus afer afer
TTTTTTTTTAATGATTTTGTATATGGTACCAGTCCTTCTTGTTGTTTGCTTTAGTTCCGGTGCCATATCACAGAAGGGTCTGATAGAGGACAATGTGCAATGTGTGAGTGTGCGATGTGAGAATGAGCCAATCCACTGGGGACCAGAGTTTGGTGAAAGAAAGGCGGTTTGTTGAGGTGCAGCCAGGGGAACTCATCCAAATCTTCTCCCTGAACTAATGCTTGAATAACAACTTAGAAGGTTCAGAAATGAGGAAATTATACAAATTCAATAATTTTCTGGGAAACCTAATGCATATTCAAAGCAAGGCGGGGACTTCTATCGGACAGGAAATGCCCTTCGAACTGTTCGCTTCTGATTATCTTCCCTGAACTCTAGATTGCTGCACTTTGGTTCCTTCCACTCTTCCGACAGCACCTGTGTTCCGGGAGGGTCATCCAAAGGTCACAGCTCCTCTACTGCACATGCTTGGGGACCCACACTAAGTAAAACTAGTTTTTGTCTTTTTCTTAGTCTCCTATCTCCCTGGTTCCTGCAAAACATGATGATTAAGTACACGCTAATGCAATGATTGAGCACAAGCTGACATGGTGGTTAAGCAAAAAGGGAGGGGTTTAGAAACTCAGCCCTTATGGTTCCAGGTCCATGTCATAAAAGATGTCAAAACCTGTCTTGAAGAGTTAGAACCCTTCTGCCGGTTTGTTTCGCATCAATTTGTTTCCTGGCACTACTTCTCCGCCATCTTCTTCCTCCTCGTCTGACGCAGGTTCAGAAACATCCTACTCTATCAAGTCTTGTTCATTCATTCTTCTCTGGTTGGTGTCTGTCAGCCCTTGAATTTCTCCAAGATCCACACCTTGAAAAAAATCCATGTATAAGTAGACACACACAGTTCAAACCTGTGTCATTCAAGGGTCAACAGTACATCCAAACAAAAAGTAAAACAAAAGCATATTTCTTTACCTCTCTGTTTTGCATTCTGCCACAATTATGTGTCTGCCTTCTCTGGGCTAAAGTCAGCTCTATTGCTTTTTTTTTTTTTTTTCCTTCTTCTTTTAATTGTGGTAAATAGATATGTAACAAACATTTGCCATTTCGGCATTCTTCACATGTACAATTCAGTGACATTAATTGTGTCCATCACGCTGTTCAATCACCATTTTCAATTTCCACCTTGTCTCATCACCCTTAACAGAAGTTCAGGGTTCCCTAAACCAATAACCTTAGGAGCTCTGGTAGCGTAGTGCCTAAGGCACTTGACTGTTAACCAGAAGGCTTGCGGTTCAAACCCACCAGCCACTCCTGGGAAAGAAGGTTGGGTAATCTACTTCCGTAGTGATACTGCCTCGGAAACCCAAGGAGAGGTCACTATGAGTCAAGTCAAGTCAATGGCAGTGAATTTGATTTGGGCTTTGCTTCTGTGAAGACTGACAGCCTTGGAACCCAAGGAGAGGTCACTATGAGTCAAGTCAAGTCAATGGCAGTGAATTTGATTTGGGCTTTGCTTCCAGTAGGTGTGCTTTGGGCTTTGCTTCTGTGAAGACTGACAGCCTTGGAACCCAAGGAGGGGTCGCTATGAGTCAAGTCAAGTCAGTGAGTTTGGTTTGGCCTTTGCTTCCAGTAGGTGTGGTTTGGGCTTTGCTTCTGTGAAGACTGACAGCCTCGAAAACCCAAGGAGGGGTCGCTATGAGTCAAGTCAAGTCAATGGCGGTGAATTTGGTTTGGGCTTTGCTTCCAGTAGGTGTGGTTTGGGCTTTGCTTCTGTGAAGAGAAACCCAAGGAGGGGTCGCTATGAGTCAGGTCTGACTCAACGGCACATAACAACAACAACAACCCAATAACCTTAGGTCTGCATACACTCCTGTTCTGTTGTTGTTGTTGTTGTTGTTAGGTGCTGTCGAGTCAGCTCCAACTCATAGCAACCCTATGTACAACAGAATTGAAACACTGCCTGGTCCTGAAGCAGCCTCACAACGCTTGCTCTGCCTGAGCCCATTGTTGCAGCCACTGTATCAATCCATCTCATTGGATTCTCCAGGGAGTGGCCCCTTCTGACATGACCGAAGCAGGTGAGATGAAGTCTGGCTATTCTCGCTTCCAAAGAGCATTCCAGCTGCACTTCTTCTGGGACAGATCTGTTCGTTCTTCTGGCGGCCCACGGTACTTTCAGCATTCTTCACCAGCACCACAGCTCAAGTGAGATCACTCAACATCATGTTTTCAAGGTGCGTCCATGGTGTGCCGTTCTTCAGAACCTCATCTCTCTTTATACCCACTGCCACTGAATTGATGCCAACTCATAGTGACCCTTTTAGAACATGTCCCATCTGGTTTCCAAAGGTGTCAATCTTTACAGAAGCAGACTGCCTCATCGTTCTCCCACAGAGAGGCTGGTGGGTTCAAACCATTCACCTTTTGGTTAGCAGCCAAATGCTTTAACTATTACACCTCCAGAGCTCCTTCATCCCTTTTGATGGCTGAGTAATATTCCATTGTATGGATATACTACATGCTGTTTCTCCACTCATCTGTTGATGGACCCCTGGGTTGTTTCCACCTTTTGTCTACTGTGAATAGTCCTGCAGTGAGCACTCGTGTGGTTCTACTCCTTTTGGTTGGAAGGGGACAGAGACATGGACACCACAAGACAGCACAGTTGAATGGTCCCTCATTTCCCGTCAGTGAATTGGTGAGTGATGCCCAGATGCCATGTGTCCTGCTCCTGTCTGCATATGAAGGTGGGCTTCTCCACATGCCCCCATGGTCCTAGCCCCTGGCTGGTGGCACCCTCTTTGCAGTAGAAAAAGACACTGCATATCGCCTTCACCCCACAGCATGTGTGGATATCAGCAATGTTCCCTTCTACGACTTTGAACTGTGGGCCTTCGATGCTGTATTGATTCTCTAGAGGGAGCTCTGGTGGCTTAGTGCCTAAGGCATTTGACTGCTAAACAGAAGGCTGGCAGTTCAAACCCACCAGCCACTCTATACAGAAATATCACAAGTGGTTGACTTAACAAACAAGGATTTATTCTCTTACAGTTTAGGAGACTAGAAGTCCAAATTCAGAGAACTGGCTCTAGGGACTAGGTGAAGGGCCCTTGACTTCGGACTTCAGTTCCACCTCTTATTGCAGGCCCACTGGAGCTAGAGCTGTCTCCTAACTCAGGCAGCTGTTGGCTGCTGAGGCTGACAAACCCAAGGTTGGCAGGTAAAAAGGCACAGTCCTGAGATCAGCCGGCGACATGGCAGGCCACAAGTTCAAGTCCAGGAATAATTCCAAGATCAGCAGACAACACGACAGACCACTGAGATGAAGACTTGGCCAAATACAGGACCCAGATGTGCCCAAAAGCTAGAGACCGTTCCCAAAGCCTCTCCTTATACACTGGAAGCAGGCCACACCCCGAAGACAACTACTTAGCTGCTCACAGCAGATTCCTCCATGGAGTTGATTACAATGTCGTCATGGGGAATAACTACATCTATCTGCCCAACCACTCGAAACCACGGCCCAGCCAAGTTGACACACAGCCTTAACTGCCACAGATGCCAATCATAATCTTCTATGCCCTTTTTCAAGAGGTTGAGGGATAAGTGTCTTCCTTATTTGTAAAGAAACACAAAACAAGCAGATTTTCTCTCTTAGAACTCGGATGGACTTTGTGCCCAGGACTTGCTTTGTCAAGACAAGAGGGAGAGACTCTAGTAAGGAAAATTTGGGGAGCTAATCTAAATAGGAGCTCTGGTAGCGTAGTGCCTAAGGCACTTGACTGCTAATCAGAAGGCTGGCGGTTCAAACCCACCAGCCACTCCTCGGAAGGAAGGTTGGGCAATCTATTTCCGTAGTGCTACTGCCTCGGAAACCCAAGGAGGGGTTGCTATGAGTCGGGTTCAACTTGATGGCAAATAACAACAACAATAATCCAAATAGAGGTGCTGAATGGATGCTCAAAAGCATAAAGCATGAGGTTAAGGGGGTATAACAGTAGATGGTGCTGTTAAAGGAGCTCTGGTAGCATAATGCCTAAGGCATTTGACTGCTAAGCAGAAGGTTGGTGGTTCAAACCCGCCAGCTGCTCGGCGGAAGGAAGATGGGGCAATCCACTTCCATAAAGATTGGTCGCTATGAATTCTCATGGTGACCTTATATACAACAGAACTAACTAACGTCGCCCAATTCTTCACCATCCTCATGATCACCAACCTATTTGAGTCCATTGAGGCTGTGGTGCTGATCCATCTCACTGAGAGTCTCCACCCTTCTTGGCCCTCTGCACCCCCAAAGACGCTGTGTTCCTTCAGGCATTGACCCCTCCTGATGAGAGGTTCAAAGCAAGCTGGTTGGATAATGTTCCATTATGATCTATAACATTTTCACTGGCTAATTTTCGGAAGTAGATCTCTAGATCTTTCTTCCTCCTCTATCTGAGCCTGGAAGTTCCGTTGGAACCTGTCCGCCATGGTGATCCTGCCGGTATACCTTCCAACATCACGTCAACATGCAAGTCACCACAGTACAATAGTTGGGTGTTGCAACAGGTGGACCAGGCACAGAGCTGAACACTGAGTGTGGAGGTCAAGAGCTTGCCAGTGGTCAGCAGTGGTCATCCTCAAGGAGGTCAGTCGGAGGTAGCACGACCTAAGCTATCAGTCTGGGAGAAGAACGTTGAGAACAAGTCAAAGCCCTGCTCAGAACTCCAGGGGCTTCCCCAGAAGAGGGTCTAAGTCACTGCTACAGAACTGGGCCACCGTGAGGACAGAGATGCCACCACTTTGTTGTCATGTACTGTCAAGTCGGACCTGACTTATAGTGACCCTCCTTGGGTTTCCAAGGCTGTCATTCTTCACAGAAGCAAAGCCCAAACCACACCCACTGGAAGCAAAGCCCAAACCAAAGTCACTGCCATTGACTTGACTTGACTCATAGCGACCCCTCCTTGGGTTTCCCAGGCAGTATCACTATGAAAGTAGATTGCCCCATCTTCCTTCCGAGGAGTGGCTGGTGGGTTTGAACCACCAGCCTTCTGGTTAGCAGTGAAGGGCCTTAGGCACTATTTAAATTGAATTGAGATCCGAAATTCACCAGGACCTCTCTGGATATAAGAAACAGAGTCTCCCATGCTGAAGAAGGATAATGTGGTGGCTCATGGATACTGGGCCACTAATGGGATCCAAAGGCAGGGTTGACACTGAGCCCAGGAACAGAAACTGGAAGCAGAAGTCAGGGAAACTGGGCTGCTGGTTCTCTGGCCTTGTCTCTGCTTCTGACCCACTTGCGGTTTCTCAGACTCCATAGCAGAATACGGCCAAGGCCAACAACTGCTAATTCCCAGTTTACGCACCCACAGAGAGACTGATTTTTCTATCAGACCCAGTGCTAAATCCTCCTGGAAGGAGTTGACTGCATCAACTTCAATGGGGAAGCCGACTTGCATTTTTAAAAACCTGGAGGCCTCAAATGCAACCGTGTGTACATGGAGTTGTTGTTGGGTGCCGTGAAGTCAATTCTGACTCACAGCGCCCCTAGAGGACAGAGTGGAACTGCCCCACAGGGTTTCCCAGGCTGTCAGTCTTTACAGAAGCAAAGCCCAAACCAAACCCACTGTTGTGGAGTCGATTCTGACTCACAGCGTCCCTAGAGGACAGAGTGGAACTGCCCCCTAGGGTTTCCA
>NW_006922794.1:195949-198646 GCF_000298275.1 Orycteropus afer afer
CCGTGCAGTCAATTCCGACGGAGTGGAACTACCCCATAGGGCTTCCACGGCTGTCAATCTTTGCAGAAGCCGATTCCTCATCCTTTTTCCTGCAGACTGGCTAGTGGGTTCGAACCACCAAGCTTTTGGTTACCAGCCAAATGCCTTAACTACTATACCACCAGAGAAGGGGTGTACAGTTTCAGGAGACATTCATTCTCGGGGTCAAGCAAGGGCAGGGTGAATGGTCCCTTAAAGTGTGTCCCTGGCACCTGCCTGGCCTCAGTCAGCCCAGCCCGGCCTGTGACGGGCTAGCGGTGTGGCCTTAGTGAGTTCCTCAGCCATCTGGTCTCCAGTTCTTTGTGTGTAGGTCCTGGACCACAGCGGGGAGGACAATGGTTCCCAGAGAGTCCCAGACAGGAAACCAGACAGCTGAGGAACCTTCCCAAAGCAGCAGTCCCCCAGGCCTGGTGCAAACGCTCTGTCCTCATCATTCCCTCCACCTCTCCTATTCACTTGCTGCTCTCAACGGATTTTATTCTGAAGGAATTAAATTTCTATTAAGGTGTCCATGGCAGTGGGTTTCTTAAGTACCGGGCTGAGCAGTGCCATATTCTAAGCAAAGGAAAACAAGCTTGATTCTTCATTAAACTCTGAGCTTCAGTCAAGAAAAATGAACCACAAAAGAAGGGACGTCCTGGGACTTGGTGCTCAAAATCCCCCACTCCAAAAAAACCAAACCCACTGCTGTTGAGTTGATTCAGACTCACAGCGACCCCTGTTGGGTTTCCAAGGAGGTAAATCTTTACAGAAGTAGATTTCCCCAATCTCACTCCCACAGTTAGCAGTCAGATGCCCCTAGACACTGTGCCACCAACTCTCCCTGCTCAAAATCACATCACTGGGCAGTTTCCCTGGCCCTCATGTCGGGCAGAGAGAAGTAACTGCTTGGAACGACCTTTAGTCCACTCCTTTAAAGGTGGCCCCCGTTGGCTCTGCTGCCTTGAGACCCCATATCTGAGCAGCTAGCAGGCATCCCACCAGGATGTTCCCACAAAACCACTGGTCATTAAGTCCACTCCAACTCACAGTGACCCCATGTGTGCACAGTAGAACAGTCAATGCCACATGAGAACTGACACGCCAATATATATTTTAATATAATAAACCATAGGGTTTTCAATGGCTCATTTTTTGGAAGTTGATCACTACAGCTTTCTTCCAAGGCAGCCCTGGTTGGGATTGACCCTGCAACCTCTGAGCAAGCATGTTCATCACTTGCACCACCCAGGGACTCTGGGTGGCTCTGCAGTGCCTCAAAGTCAACTTGCTCCAAGCAAAAAGCATCCATATTCTCTACCCTTTCCCCTGCCACCCTACCGTGGGTCTGCAGTCTTCCAGGAGTCACTACACGGTCTAGACAATGGGTTTTCACTCATCAGTGCACCATCAGTTGGCAAAGGCCATGGGCTCTACAATCTCAGAGATTCATGACACTCATTGTCCTCGCCTCTCCATTTTCCTAACCACTGCCTGAGTTCAGGAGTCTCTTGGTGTTTTGGTTACTTTTGCTGCTCTAACGGAAAATACCATAAATGGGTGGTTTGAACAAACAGGAGTTTATTCTATTACAATTTGGAGGCTTTAAGTCCAAGCTCAAAGTGCCAGGCTCTAGAAGCTGGGTGAAAGCCCCTCAACCTTGAGTTTCAGCTCTGCCTCCTGATCCCAGCCTACTGTATGTAGCTGGAGGCTTCCTTCACTCAGGCAGCTGCTGGCTGCTGAAGCTGACAAACCCAAGGTCGACAAGTAAAAAGGCACAGTCCCAATGTTACCAAACCACATGGCAAGCCATTGATTCAAGTCCATTAAGAGTCTCAAGATCGGCAGACAACATGACAGGCTGCTGAACAATGACGACGTGGCTACATGCAGGGTTCAATTGTGCCAAAAGCTGCAAACTGTTCCTAAAGCTTCTCCTTATAAACTGGGAGCAGACCACATGCCTAAGGCAGCTACTCAGCTGTTCCAGTTGGTTCCACCATGGAGCTGATGACCAGTCTCATCATGGGGAATGCTACATCCAGCTGCCCAGCCACTCAAAACCAGGCCAACCCAAGTAGACACACAACCTTAATTAACTACCACACTCAGTGATGCAAGCAGTTAAGTTCTCGACGACTAAGCATAAGGTCAGAGGTCCAAACCCAACCAGATGTGCCTCAGAAGACAGGCCTGGTGATCAGCTTCCAAAAGGTCATGACCTTGAAAACCCTCCGGGGCAATTCTCCTCTGCATGCTGGGGTTACCACGGCAACAGGCTGAGCTCACGCCCCAATGCTTCCTGCCTGGAGTACACCACTGACAAGTTGCTGTGGAGTCCACCCCCACTCCCGGCAATGTCACGTGTGTCAGAGCAGAATAGTGCTGAATTTTCGGAAGTCCATTGCCAGGCTTTCTCCCGAGGCACCTCTGGGTGGACCCAAACCTTCGACCTTTAGGTTAGCAACCAAGTGCGTAAAGCATTTGCACCACCCAGGGCTCTAGCCTAGACCACGCAGTAACCCCTAACTCCACTCCCTGCCCTCTGCCTAACTCCCTTCCAAGCAACCCTCTATCCTGCTACTTCTCTTTTTAAATTGTGAACTATACCATCTATGGGAGCTCTGGTGGCGTAGTGCCTAAGGCACTTGACTGCTAACCAGAAGGCTGGTGGTTCAA
>NW_006922794.1:201791-202996 GCF_000298275.1 Orycteropus afer afer
CTATTTTGGTCATGTTGTCAGAGGGGACCATTCCCTGGAGAAGGACGTCATGCTTGGTAGGGTGGAGGGTCGACGAAAGAGGGAGAGGCCTTCAACAAGATGGATTGACACGGTGGCTGCGATGATGGGCTCAAGTATAGCAGGGATTGTGGGGCTGGCACAGTATCAGGCAGTGTTTCATTCTGCTGTGCATGGGGTCGCTATGAGTCGGAAATGACTCAGCATGTAAAAACAAAATATGGTGCTGGAAGCTATGCCACTGGCATTTCAAATAGCAGCAGGATCGCCCATGGTGGACAGGTTTCATTGGAGATTCCAGACTAAGACAGTCTAGGAAGAAAACCCTGGTGACCTGCTTCTGAAAATTAGCCATTGAAAACCCTGTGGATCATTGAAAACCCGTCTGACTCACTGGCTTTGGACACGTCATCAGGAGGGGTGGATCACTGGAGGAGGACATGACGTTGGGTGCAGCAGGGTGCCAGTGAGGGGAAAGGGGATGGGCTGGCCCAGCAGCCACAGGGTGGACTTGAACATGATGGCCCATGATGACACAGACTTGGGCCCCTTTGTGCTCTGTTGTCCATAAGGCTGCTAGGGGATAGAGTCAAATCAATGGCAGCCCTCTATAAGAAGAAGAGTTGAGGCCTTTGGATTGTGTTGGTCTAGAAAACTGAATATACCATGGACTACCAGAAGAATGAACAAATATGTCCTGGAAGAAGTATAGCTGGAATGCTTCTTAAAAGTGAGGAAGACAAGACTTCATCTCATACACTTTGGTCATGTTGTCAGAAGGGACCAGTCCCTGGAGAAGTACATCCTGCTTGAAAAAGTATAGGGTCAGTGAAAAAGAGCAAGGCCCTCAATGAGATGGATGGACACAGTGGCTGCAACGCATGGCAAGGATTGTGAAGCTGGTTCAGGACCGGGCAGGGGTGCATTCTGTTGGACACAGAGTTGCTAGGGGTAGGAACCAACTCAATGTCACCAAAAACAACAACATAGATCTATGTATCTAGGTCCCTTCTCAGGTTTCTCAATATTTTCTTCAATAAAGACTATGCTGTTCTTAACAATGAGATACCATCTTGCTCCAGCACTAGTAGCAAAGTTCAACAAGACAGAAAATCACAAATGCTGGCGAGGTTGTGGAGAGATTGGAACTCTCATACACTGCTGGTGGGACTGTAAAATGGTACAAC
>NW_006922795.1:0-1087 GCF_000298275.1 Orycteropus afer afer
TGTAAGGAATGTGGGAAAGGATTTTGTCATCCCTCCAACCTCTCCATGCATAAAAGAATTCACAGTGGAGTGAGGCCCTATGAATGTAAGGAATGTGGGAAAGCATTTAGTCAGACCTCACACCTCTCTCAACATAAAAGAATTCACAGTGGAGAGAGGCCCTATGAATGTAAGCAATGTGGGAAAGCATTTACTCAGACCTCACACCTCTCTAAACATAAAAGAATTCACAGTGGAGAGAGGCCCTATGAATGTAAGGAATGTGGGAAAGCATTTAGCGAGCCTTCAAACCTCTCTAAACATAAAAGAGTTCACAGTGGAGAGAGGCCCTATGAATGTAAGCAATGTGGGAAAACATTTAGTCAGACCTCACAGCTCTCCACACATAAAAGGGTTCACAGTAGAGAGAGGCCCTATGAATGTAAGGAATGTGGAAAAGCATTCAGGTATATCTCAGGCCTCTCTCAACATAAAAGAATTCACAGTGGAGAGAGGCCCTATGAATGTAAGGAATGTGGGAAAGCATTTAGTCAGAAGTCACAGCTCTGCACACATAAAAGGGTTCACAGTAGAGAGAGGCCCTATGAATGTAAGGAATGTGGAAAAGCATTCAGGTATCTCTCAAGCCTCTCTCAACATAAAAGAATTCACAGTGGAGTGAGGCCCTATGAATGTAAGGAATGTGGGAAAGCATTTAGTCAGAACTCACACCTCTCTAAACATAAAAGAATTCACAGTGGAGAGAGGCCCTATGAATGTAAGCAATGTGGGAAAGCATTTACTCGGACCTCACATCTCAATAGACATAAAAGAATTCACAGTGCAGAGAGGCCCTATGAATATAAGGAATGTGGGAAAGCATTTAGTGAGCCTTCAAACCTCTCTAAACATAAAAGAATTCACAGTGGACAGAGGCCCTATGAATGTGAGCAATATGGGAAAGCATTTAGTCAGACCTCACAGCTCTCCACACAAAAGGGTTCACAGTAGAGAGAGGCCCTATGAATGTAAGCAATGTGGGAAAGCATTTAGTCAGACCTCACAGCTCTCTAAACATAAAAGAATTCACAGTGGAGAGAGGCCCTAT
>NW_006922795.1:2332-3862 GCF_000298275.1 Orycteropus afer afer
ACTGGATGATTAAAACTACTTTGTGGCTTTGTGAGAAATGATTGTTTTACTGTAACTGTGGGACCATCCTTATCACTGTTTCTGCCTTTTTCAATCCAACCTTTATCTTTTTCATAAGTCTTTGCGTATTACAAATAAAGGGACAGAGGATACATTTTATAGTTTCTTTCACAGTTTTAATGGTGGTATTTAGCATACAAGTGAATACACTCATCATTGAAAATCCCGTGGCTTGGGTTGGGTGCCTCTTAGTATTTCAGGAGATAGCCTTCCTCTTCAGCACTTGAAAGAGGTCTTTTGCAACAGATTTACCCCATGCAATGCATCTTTTTATATCTTGACTGCTGCTTCCATTTGTGTGGATCCTAGAAACTAGTAATAGGAAGTCTTTGACAACTACACATATTTCTCTATCGTGATTCTGCTTATTGATCCATTAGTGAGGATTTTTATTTTCTTCGTACTGAATTGTGATCCATACTGTAGATTGTAGTGTTTAATCTTCACCCTGTTGTTTACCAAGAAATGTTTCCTATTCTAATAATTTCTTCCAAAGAGTTTGTTTTACAGTGTGTATCTAATGTCACTCCAATAAATTTTAGTCTATTGTATATATAACGTGCCTTTGTAAAACATAAAAACGTTAAAGACTTTCAAGTATGCTATTGAACTTGGAAGCGCTATACATAATAATTTGTTGATGAATGTTAAAAGCTACTGCCTATTTGTTAACATAATTTATGTCCACTTGATTGAAATTCATCTCGATTCTCGTCCACCAGGAAGACAGCGGCCTGACCACATGTGCTTTGTCCATGCAGACCTACAATGGGGAGTAGGGCAAGTATGGATGAGAGGGAATTGCAGAGAACAGAATCTGCCCCATACAGTTGCACATGTGCGATCATGAGGGTGTTGGTCAGTGCCTGGATCCTGTTGATGAGACTGAGCTGCCCGTAGACAGTGTGTCAGCAGTGTGCAAGGGTGTGGGGCTTACACTCCTGCAGGAGGCAGTCTTCCTGTGGGAGAAGTTTAATGGTAGTTGTTTTGTAACTACGGATTTTGGATAAATGGGACTTTGTTTTGCCAGTCACTCCCGTACAGGGTAAGCCATCTTACATCTTTCTCGTTGTTTTGCAGATATTCCAGATTTAATAACTACGAGCTTCTCCGAGTACGTTTCTGTAGTTTTGTACCTGTTCTCATTAAAATTTGTACATGTTCAAAGAGGGCCAGTGACTCCTCTTCCCCTTTTCTTGTTTGAGTTCTGTAATCAGACTTTTGACAAGAAACTCTGGTTCCTTTCTTTAGAGAATGATGTTTGTGCACAGAGATCTGGGAATTACCTGTGCTTTCTGTTTTCGGTAAGGAGCTCTGGTGGCCTAGTGGGTAAGGCATTTGACTGCTGACCAGAATTTTGGCACTTCAGATGTACCAGCTACTGTGCAGGAGGAAGATGGGGCAATCTAACTGAGTAAAGACTTAGAGCCATGGAGACCCAAGGTGGGGTTGCTCCACGTTGGAGTCAAC
>NW_006922795.1:30383-31258 GCF_000298275.1 Orycteropus afer afer
GTGTTCATATCAAATAACAGTGCTGGTTTTGGTCGTTAGGTGAAAAAGTTACACAGGTGAACCTACAACTTCCAGCGTGGACCCTTGACTCCCTGGAGGGTGTCATGGTTAACTTTTTCAGCCTGGCCAGGCCTGCTCACTTCTCAGGCTCTGGGATGAGTTAGTTCCTCCATCTGTGATCTTGTTACAGGAAGAAGGAGCCCGGGAGCTGCATGGAGAATGCAGGTGTGTGCGCTGGAGGCTGGGCCTGTTCGCCTTCAGTGCAGATGCCCTCAGGGTGGAACATGGCCTTGAGCCTGGGAGCAACGTGGACACCTGTCACTCCTGCTCACTCACCACTGTCTCCTCCCCATCCTTCCTCCATTTCAGGTCTGCAATGTGGGGCAGGGGAAACTCGTCCAGTCTGTGTGGCTGGGGAATTAAGGTGACCCTTCTTGCACTTCTGTAAATCCCAAGGAAGGATTTCAGTTGCCGTGAGTGGAGTTTGGACCACACATTATTCATCACCCTCCAGACGGCCTGGTGCTCTGCTTCCACTCTCATCCATCTTCCTGCAGTGGTTATTGGGTTCCCATGGGATATTCTTTTAAACTTCCAGAAGGTGGAGAAGACATGGTGAGTTTTGTTTCTCAGGAGAGGGTGAGGCTGGATATGAACTGTTGGGGGAGCAGCTGTGTACTGTGGGCCTGGTTCCTTAATGAAGACATGACAGAGGACACCAAGGGATTGACCCTTGGTGGAACTGTGACTGGGCCCTTTCTATATAATTTCTGTGTAGAGATGTGACTTTTCTAGATTGGAATTTCTGGGGGTCAGCATCCTCATGTGACTCTCTGAATTGGCACCTTAGGACATTTCCATCCCCACCCTGGGCC
>NW_006922795.1:31953-33316 GCF_000298275.1 Orycteropus afer afer
ATCTTTTAATGTAATGGATTAAAACATCTGAGTCAGGAATGCCTCTTGTCGGTCATGTGAAAGGCACTCTAGAGGATATACTAAAATCTTGAAAAGTTTCTCAAGGATGTGTACTATGTTTAAGAAGTCATAGCAGGACCCCTATATGTTGAATATGGAGTCATTTTAGAAACACTGTCCTGGCTGTGATAAAGGGGATGTCCAGACGCTGATGTGTCCCTGGTGACTGTGTTTAGAAAGACCTCGGGTTTGTTGTTGGCACAAGTGCCTTCAACCATTTGATTACTGTTGGGTCCTACGTGATTAAAATATTCAGTAGTTTTAGTACATACGTGAAGTCTTGGTGAAAACATATAGCAGCTCATTTCACATAGAGCACGTTTTAGAGAAAATCGAGTCGATTGTTACTATGTTTTTCAAACAAACAACACCTTCAGAGTTTGACTCTCAAGTTTCAGTGTGTACTTCTTGAAGAGTTGTTCTTGTTCTTGTCCTCATCCAATCTGTCTCTCAGCTCCCAGTGTGCTTTAAATAACCAGCTTTCTAACTTTCTGAAGCATTTTGCCTCTGTTTATTAGAAGCATGGAAATAGACAATATCTTGATACCTGTAGTTGTACAAAAGATTCCACAGAATTTCATATGTCTCTTGGTAGAACAAATTATTTTGATGTTATCATAGCAATACTTAGAGAACTTATACCTAAATTATTATAAAACTCTAGATGACTACAGACGACTGACCTTAGTTTTGTTGTTTTTAGCTGTATCACCATGAATGGACACTTGGTTTGTGGTCATAAATTTCCTTTTATATCTCTTGATCTAATAATGAAACATGTAAATTTCTAACATCCTGGTCTTAATAGTGTAGGTTTAAAGCTCTCTCTGAACCGAGAGTAGTAAAATTAAAATAAATCAAATGCCGTTATATACTTATGCTATGAAAGTGATAGTACTTTTGTGGTTTAAGTATTGCTTTAAGCTCTCTGTTCCCAACTCTATCATACAGTGTACGTAAACTTTTTTTTATTTAATTTTGATTGTGATTTGGGTGAAAGTTTATAAAGCAAATTCACTTTCTATACAATAGCTCACATATAGTTTGTCTCATGACACTGATTGCAATTTCCCATAATACAACAGCTCCTCTCCTACTTCCTCCCCATAGTTACCGCTTCCTTGTGTCTTTCCCTCCTATGCACTCCTGCCTCCTAGCTGTCTCCCTGTTCATACACAGCCCTTCTATTCTCCCATGATTGATCTCTGCAAGGAGTGTATGTACCTAATGTCCATGTTCCCCTCATATGCCTTTCTTTTGTACTTTTCCTGAGTCATGTTAGTAGTCATCTGAGTCAGAGATA
>NW_006922795.1:33746-34802 GCF_000298275.1 Orycteropus afer afer
AATGCCCTGTTCAAATTTACTGAGAAATGTGCATCAATTTTACAACTTTTCTTCCCACTGAGTATGCATATGGATTTCATTTCTCCCATCTGTTTAGCTAATGAATTTTTGTCTTCTCGAGAATGTATTCCTAAGTCAATATACTCTTTTTGATACTTTTTATGTTGTAAGCAAATCAAGTAATCCTTTATGTACTCTTTAGATAATCCCCTTAGTTTAAATTTAGGTTAGGAAAATTCTTTCCTGGGTCATCAATTTGCTTGAATTGCTGAGTAGTGTTTTCTTGTAGGATTATAGTGTTTTACTGTGATGTATTAGTCTCACTTTGTCCTCAATGTACTGTGAGTAATCTCTGCGTCCAATCCATTAATTGTTCTTCCCTTGTAGATTTCCACATCTACACAATGGCACACCATTGCTGCTGTAACAAAAGTTGTGCAAGCACATGGCTTTAACAAGTGGAAATTTATATTCTGACAATTTTGGAGAAGAAAAGAGTGGATTCCAATCATGGGCACTAACGGATGGCTTTCTCTCTTGTCTCTGGAGGAATGTCCTTGTCTCTTTTGAGCTCCTTCCTCCTTTGCCTCTTGGTGATCTTCTTGTGCCATGACATCCGTCTTCACCCATCTGTGATTTCTTCTCTTTTTTTTTTAATTGTGATTTGGGTGAAAATTTACAGAGTAAATACACTTTCCATAGAGCAGATCACATACACTTTGTCTCATGACTTTGACAGTAATTTAGGACAATGCTGTAACTTCCCTCCCACTTCCTCCCGATAGTTACCTCTTCCCTGTGTCCATCCCTCCATGCATTCCTACCCTCTGAGCTGTCTCCCTGTGTCTTAGCAGCCTTTCTTTCTCTCTTGCTTGTTCTTTCCAAGTAGCGTATCTACCTCAGGTAAATGCTCAACTAGAATGCCTGTCTATTGTTTGGCTGGAAGCCACAGGTGTGTTTTCAGTTCCAGACCTGAATGGCAGCTAGGGGCCATCATCTCAGTGGTTCCACCAGGCTCTGTCAGACCAGCAAAACTGTTCCCCACTTTTTTTTTTT
>NW_006922795.1:36127-39326 GCF_000298275.1 Orycteropus afer afer
CCTCGCCAGCATTTATTATTTTCTCTTTTGAACTTTGCTGCTAGTGCTGGAGCAAGATGGTATCTCATTGTTGTTTTGATTTGCATCTCTCTAATAGCTCCATCTCTGATTTCTTGCTGCTTAATCTCTTTTTAGATGTCAAAAGAGGTGGACTCAACCCATTCCTTCCACTGATTTTGCCTCATTAACATGACAAAACTGCTAGTCCCTCATGGGATTGTAACTGTAGGTATAGAGTTAGACTTTCTAAGGCATTCTTTTCGGTGGGAAAGTTCTGTTTGTGACACCATCTTTGGCGTTTTCAAGAGAAACATTAGAGCCCTGCAGTCATCCTTGTAGTTTTTTTCTTTCAGACTTCAACCTTCAGTGCATCAGGGAATTTGGTTCCCTCTCCCTTAAAAGTCTAGGTCCATCCCTCGCACTTACCACATTTCCATCCATCTCCCATCTAAACCATCATCATTTCTTGCCGTGTCCCCATCTCCCTCTAATGTATCTTCCTCCTTCGGACATTTGTCCCCTGCACGGTTGTTCTTAATAGCCATCATGTCAGTTTCTTCCTCTGCTCAGATGCATAAATTTCTCTGAATTTCACTCCAATTCAAAGCCACATGCTTTTCAGGTACCAACAAGTCCCTGAACCTGATGTGCCCTTGGACCCCCCTCCCCCACCAGGTTTCTCCCTGCTGCTCTCTGGCTTGTCCCCCTGCCCTTTGGCCGTTGACTCTTTCTGGAACAGTCTCTTCTCAGACGTCCCTTGGGTAATTCCTTCAGTCCCTCAAGTCTTAGGTGTTTGTGTGCAGTCAAGCCCACTCTGCACAGCAGCCTGAGGAGCGCTGCTCCTTGCATTGTCTGTGCGCTGCCTCCTGCACCACACGGAATATTTCCACTGTATGCTGACCTTATGTATATGGACTTATCAGAACCAGACCAAACCCACTGCCATCAAATCACTTACGACTCAGAGACCTCTTTTGGGTTTCCAAGGCTGTAAGTGTTTATGAGGGAGCTCTGGTAGCATAGTGGCTAAGACACTTGCCTGCTAACCAGACGGCTGGCGGTTCAAACCCACCAGCCACTCCTCGGAAGGAAGGTTGGGCAATCCTACTTCTGTAGTGATACTGCCTCGGAAACCCAAGGAGGGGTCGCTATGAGTTGGGGCCGACTCTACGGCACATAAGAACAACAACAACAACAAGGGTTTATGAAAGTAGATTGCATTATCTTCCTCCCATAGAACAGCTGGTGGGCTTGAGCCACCACCCGTTCCTTTAGCAGTCAAATGTCTTATTCACCATACCAACAGTGCCCTTTTCATGTACATAGGTACGTTTGTCTGTGTATGTACGTTTGGCTGTGTATACATACATGATTTTTTATTATAGTGTTGATTGGTGAGTCACTGATGATAACTTGTATGAACAGCGTTTCGATTTTCGGTTATAAGACCTTGTTTGGTGTCATGGAGTCCATTCTGATTCACAGTGATCCTGTGTGCAACCGAATGAAACACTGCTCAGACCTCTGCCATCCTCAGAATCCTTGCTCTCCTTGAGCCCATCATTGCAGTCACTGTTAATCCATCTCAGAGAGTGTTGCCCCCTTTTTCTGCCCCTCTACGTTACCAAGCATGATACCCTTCTCTCGGGACTGGTTCCTTTTGACAGCATGACTAAAGTCCATGAGATGAAGTCTAGCCCTTCTCTCTTCTAAGGGGCATTCCAGCTGTGATTCTTCCAAAACAGATTTGTTCATTCTTTTGGTAGTGCGTGGTAATTTCAGTATTCTTCAGCCAAACCAGAGTTCAAATGTATCAGTTCTTTTGAGATCTTCCTTATTCACTGTCCACCTTTCCCGTGCATGTGTGGCGGTTGCAAAGTCTATGCCTTGAATCAGGTCCACCTCAGTCCTGAACGTGACATCTTTGCTCTTTAACACTGTGAAGAGGTCTTTTGCAGTAGATTTCCCCAGTGCATTTCGTCTGACTTCTTGACTGCCACTCCCATGGGCATTGGTTGTGGATCCAAAGAAAATTATATCCCTGACAACTTCACTCTTTTCTCCATTTATCTTGATGTTGCTTATTTGTCCAATGGTGATGATTTTTGTTTTGTTTGTGTTGAGGTGTAATCCATACTGAGGGCTATAGTCTTGGATCTTTCCTAAGTAAGTGCTTCAAGTCCTCTTGATTTGAACAAGCAAGGTTGAGTCATCTGCGTATCACCGGTTATTAATGTGTCTTCCACCAATCCTGATGCCATGTTAGTATTCATATACTACAGCCTCTCAAGATTGTTTACTCAGCATACAGATTGAATATGTACGTTGAAGGGACACATATCTGTCAAACACCATCCCTGATTTTAAACTGTGCATTATCCACTTGCTATGTTCTAACAACTCCCTCTTGGTCAATGCACAGATTTTTCATCAGCACAGTTATTTGCAATGTTGTCCATACTTTATGGTCCACAGAGTCAAATGCATTCATGTAGTCAATGAAACAGGTACACATGTTCTGATATGCTCTGATTTCAACCGAGATTCATCAGCAGTGATGACAGTTGTCCGACACTCTTTTCTGAATCATGCTTGCATTTCTGGCAATCTCTTGTCAGTACACTGCTGTAACTGTGTTTGAATGATCTACAGCACACTTTTCCTTTCCAGTTTGATTGTGTGGCCCTTCAGTCCTCACATGGCTGTGAGGGGAAATAGGGAAAACTGCTGTTCTGTAGTTCTTCCCGGTTGATAATGCTCCGTCCTGCCCTCACCCTGTGCTGTATGTTTTCTTGAGGGTTCTGGTAGGTCTCATGGAAGGAGGTGTAAGTGTTTGTTCCTAATGGAGTGATGACCTGAATGAGAGCATTTTTCCAATTCCTTCTGTATTTTCTTACTCTTCTAGACAATAAAGACAGAGGAATAAGACTTCACATGCTCTCAGCAAAACTGTGAGGAGATCATTTCAGGGTGTTGTAAGTTTGTAAGACAGGACACAGTCAGTGAGGAAGGGAATGTTGCTAGTGTGGGAACTGACCCTTATAGCATATCACAGAGTAGAATTTTGTTGAATATTGATGTTTAGGTCAAATACCTGTGAATTCTGAGTTCCCCATTCCTGTCGTTGGCTATATGGTACCTTGCTTACCAAAATGTGTGCAATGTTTTAGGACTCATTGGTCATTGAGGACGTGGCCGT
>NW_006922795.1:39856-55789 GCF_000298275.1 Orycteropus afer afer
CTAGTATAAATGTTCACCCCAGATGCCTCTCTGTTGTTTGCCTGGAAGCCACAGCAGTGCGTTCAATTCCAGACCTGAAGGGCAGCTAGGGCCCATAATAATCTAAGTGGTTCCATCGGGCTCTATCAGACGAGCAAACTTGATCCCTTTTTTTTTTCTCAAATGATTTTCAGTTTTGTTCCACATTGTTCTCTCACTTAATCCAGGATCTCCTCCGTAGATCCCCCTCTGAATGGTTTACATGGTAGCCGGGCACTATCTAGTTCTTCTGGTCTCAGTCATATAGGCTGATTCTCACCTGGTGTACTAGTTATGTGGACTGATTGTTTCCATGAATCTTTGGTTTTCTTCATTTTTCTTTACTCTGGACGAGGAGAGATCCATCACTCCATTTAGATGGCTCCTTGCAAACTTTTAAGATCCTAGTGTCTTCTTGCCAAAGTAGGATGTGGAACAATTTTTCTGTGTAGTATGTTACTCCAGTTGAGCTTGATGTCTCCTGCAACTATGGTCCTGGGCACACAGGTTCAACTACTCACTCCTCTGGGTAGCTGGCTGTGGCCAAGAAATAAAGTGACATTTCTCTTGTGTTTAAAAGCCCTGAAGCTCTTTAATTGTTTAGTGTATGCACATGCTTCAGAGGTCAGTTTGGGGTATCGAGAAATTTATGATTTGGGCCCTTGTAGAAAGTTGTACTGTGTTCATTACAAGTTTCATGCTTTGTTGCTTGCAAATCAACTCACACTTGTGCATCTCCAGAGAATCTGAAGGGCAGTCTTTTGGCTCAGTAGCAGGTTAATGGTCATTGTTTTTCACCATTTTCCCTCATGATAGACATTTCTCCCTGGGCCCCAAGTCAGCACCACCCATTTGTTTTCCCCGAGAAACATCTGAGACAAGTCGGGATAGGATTCAGAGAGAGCTCCTTTGTCAGGAATCACCAGAAAATAAGAACTTTTCAAAGGGACAGCTCTCCATGCGGGAATTACATTGCAGTCACTCAGCTGGGGGATGTCTGTTCTGGACTGAGGACCCAAAATCACAGAAACCTGAGGTTACTTTTCAGGTTTGGCCATCTTCTCTCTCCTGTGGTCATGATGTCCCTTTTCCTCCTGTGATGTTACATGTGTATGGTGTCCAATATATTTCTACTTTGCTCTCTTAATTACACCCATTTTTGTCACCATTGCTTTCAGCCCCTCATCGAAGTATTTCCTATTTAGTTCCTTTTTAACCATTGCCAGGGTAGTGAAATGTGATAAATCTGCCTTTCTACACAGCAGCTTCCCCCTTCCAATCCTTTCTTTCTTTTTTGTTTCATGTTGTGAACCTTTACTTGAATTTTTGGTCAGTCTCTTTTACTGATGGAGAGAAGTTGTGCAGTGATCATGTAATGTTGCGATTGATGAAGAGTAACGCCTGGTCCTCCGTGTTAGGAGAGATCTCCAATGTGATTGGCAAAAGAGATCAGCATAAAACCCATGGAAGGTGTTTTAGGTGAGTGTCCTTCAAATGAAAGAAAACGATGACTAATGGAGTAACCCATGAGGTGTCATGACATTAAAATACACATATTTGTATTTTTATACCTGTAACTGCATTTTGAAGCACTTTGTAGCAGTTTTCTAATTGCCAGCCTAAACGAGGAGTTATATGTGTTACTTAGGAACCAAAACTGTTACCAGTCGGATTTTGACCCCAGTAGGAGGCACTTCTACTACCCATCTGTTAGTTCGACATATTGTGGTGGTGTGCTTTTTGCTGTGAGGTTGGAGGCAATGGCACTGATGTTTCAGATACCAGCATGGTCACTCATGGTGAACACGTTTCAGTGGAGTTTCTAGCCTAACCCAGAGAGAGGAGGAAGGGGCCATCCACTTCTCAAAGAATTGACCAGTGAAAATCTTATGAATAGCAGTGACTCACTGTCTGATATATTACTGGAAAATGTTTCAATAACCCTGAACCATTGTCTGATATGGTGCCTGAAGATGAGAAGGCCAAAGACCCTCAAAATAAGACTGGAGAAGAGCTGCTTCCTCAGAGAAGAGTCGACCTTAGTGACATGGATGGAATAAAGTACTCATGCTTTCACTTGATGATGCAGTTTGACTAGAATGGGAAGAAACATTTGGAAACATTCATTAATCATCAGAACATGAGATGTACAAAGTATGAATGTAGGAAAATTGAAGTCAGAAATTAGATGCAATGCGTAAAGATCCATATCCTGGGCATTAGTGAACCAAAATGAACTGGTACTGGCCATTGTGAGTTAGACAATCATATGATTTACTATGCTGGGAATGACAAAGAGGAATGGTGTGACATTCATTGTCACAAAGAATATTTCAAGATCTATCCTAAAGTGCAGTGCTATCACTGAGAGGATAATATCTATATGCCTACAAGGAAGACCAGTTACTACTACTGCTACTATTCAGATTTACACACCAACAACTAAAGACAAAGTTGAAAATATAAAAGTTTTTCACCCACTTCTGCATTGTGAAATTAAACAAACATGCAATCAAGATGTATTGATTATTACTGGTGATTTGAATGTAAATGTTGGAAACAACGAAGAATCATCAGCAATTGGAAAATGTGATGCCACAGATTTTATGATAAAATTTTGTAAGACCAACAACTTCTTCATTGCTTATACTTTTTTCAACAACATAAACTGTGGCTATACACTTGGACTTCACCAGATGGAATACACCGGAATCAGATTGACTACCTGTGTGGAAAGAGCTAATGGAGAAGCTCAATATCTTCAGGTAAAACAAGGCCATGAGCTGACTGTGGAACAGAATATCAATTATCCATATACAAGTTCAACTTGAAGCTGAAAAAAGTTCAAACAAGACCACAAGAACCCAAATATGATCCCGATTATATCCCACCTGAATTTAGAGACCATCTGAAGAAGTGATTTGACATACTGGACACGAATGAGTGAAAACCAGTTGACTTGTTAGAAGACATGAAGAAGAAACACAAAGAAAGTGAAAAGTAATTAAAAAGACAGGAAAGTACAAAATGGATGTCACAAGACTCTGAAATTTGCTCATCAATGGAGAGTGGCTAAAGCAAATGGAAGAAATGACAAGATAAAAGTCCTGAAGAGAAGATTACAAAGAGCAGCTCATGAAGACGGAGTCACTTACAAAGAAATGTACATAGACTTGCTTGGCATTTCTCAAGCTGAAAGAACTGATGACATAATTCAAGCCTGGAGTTGCAGTTTTCCAGGATTCTATGGGCAAAATACTGAATGAGGAAGGAAGCATCCAAAGAATATAGAAGGTATATACAGAGTCACTGTAAAGAAAGATTTGTCCATTGTTGAGCCATCATGTATCAAGAGATGGCATATGATCAAGAAGCACTGGTATTCAAAGAAGTCAAATCTGAAGTCAAGTATTTGGCAAAAAAAAAACTAGTATACAGGAATTGATGGATTACCCATTGGAATGTTTCAAAAGGAAGATTCTGCTCTCGAGGTATTTATTCATATGTGGCAGGTAATTTGGAAGACAGCTACCTGGTGAACTGACTGGAAGAGATCCATATTTGTATCCATTACAGAGAAAGGTGATCCAACAGAATGTCAAAATTGTCAACCAGTATCATTAGTATCACACACAAGTAAAATTTGCCTGTATATAATTAAAAAACAGTTACGCAGTATATTGACAAGAAATGTCCAGAAATGCAAGCTGGATTCAGAAGAGGTTGTGGAATGAGGGTTATCATTGTTGATGTCAGGTGGGTCTTGGCTGAAAGCAAAGAAAACCAGGAAGGTTTTTACTTTTTTATTCACTATGGTGAAGTATTTGACTGTGTGGACTCTAAAAAATTGTGGGTAACAGTGAGAAGAATGGGAATTCCAGAACACTTAATGGTGCTCATGAGGAACCTCTCCATAGACCAGGAGGCTGTCTTTCAATCTTGTTGTTGTTGTTATGTGTCAAGTCAGACCTGACTCATAGCGACCCCTCCTTGCATTTCCGAGGCAGCATCACCACGGAAGTAGATTGCCCTATCTTCCTTTCTGTCATAACAATGGGATATTGCATGGTGTGAAATCAGCAAGGATGTGCATCAGGCTTGTATCCTTTGAACATACTAATTCAAACTGTGTATTGAGCAAATAATCCAGAAAGCTGGACCGTGTGAAGTAAAACGTGACATCAGGATTAGAGGAAGACTCATTAGACACAACCTTATTTGAAGAAAGTGAAGATGCCTCGGAGCAATTACTGATGAAGATTTAGGACTACAGTCTGCAGTACAAAAAGAAAACAAAACTCCTCAAAACTGGAGCAATAAGTAGCATTATGATAAATGGAAAAAGCATTGAAGCTGTCAAATATTTCATATTGCTTCCACAGTCAACCCAAAGGAAGCAGCAGTAAATAAATCACATACTGTATTGCACTGGGTAAATATGCTGTAAAAGAGCTCTTTAAGTGTGGAAGCGCAAAGATGTCACATTGAAGAGGATATGCATATGAAGTGGCAAAGCGGGAAAGCAGAGGAAAGGAGAGAAAAAGGCCAAGGAGACTGGGACAGAACGAGGAGTCAGCGGCGGGATCCAGGTGAGGGGAGCAACACAGGCCACGCCGCACAAACAGCAAGGCAGGAAAGCGGGGAAAGGAGAGAAAAAGGCCAGGGGGACCAGGACAGAGTGAGGAGGTAGTGGCAGGTATCCAGGTAAGGGGAATTTGGAGAGGTTTCCAACAGTTAAGGGAGACAAACTTGTCTGTGGGTTTGTTCTACTGTAGTGACATGTTGCTGTGAGTGTTAAGGCTGTGGACCTGGTGTTTTAAACCTTGCAGGGTGCACACAGTGCACAGGTTCTAGCACAGCTTGCAGACTGAGACAGGCTAGGAAGGAGGAAGAGGCCATCCACTTCTGAAAAAATTGGCCACAGAAAACACTTTCTAGCTGAGAATCACTGCACAAATTTATGAATAGAACTGAAACATTTTTCAATACAGAGGAGGAGGATGAGTCACTTAAGTTAGAAAACTCTCAAAATATGACTGGGAAAGAGCTGCATCATCAGAGTAAAACTACCCTTACTGATATGGATAAGGTAAAGCTTTTGAGACCTCCATTTGCTAAAGTGGCATGACTTAAATTGAGGGAAAACAATTGCAAACGTCCATTAATAGTTGGTACATGGAATATACGGAGTATAAACCTAGCAACATTGGATGTTGTCGAAAATGAAATGGAACACATAAAGAATGATATCCTAGGCATTAGTGAGCTCAAATGGACTGGTTTTGGCCATTTTGAGTCTGATAACCATATGATTTACTATACCGGAATGAAAATTTGAAGAGGAATGGCGTAGCATTCATCATCACAAAGGATGTTTCAAGATCTGTCCTGAAGTACAAGGCTGTCAATGATAGGATAATATCCATCTGCCTACAAAGAAGTCCAGTTAGTACAACTATTATTAAAATCTGTGCACCAACCACCAAAGCCAAAGATGATGAAATTGAAGATTTTTATCAACTTCTGCAGTCTGAAATTGACCGAACACGCAAGCAAGATGTGTTAATTATCATTGTTGACTGGAATGCAAAAGTCAGAAACAAAGAAGAATCACCAGTAGTTGGAAAATTTGGCCTTGGTGACAGAAATAATGCTGGATATTGCATGGTAGAATTTTGCACAACCAATGACTTAGTCTTTGCAAATACCTTTTGTCAACAGGACAAACAGAGGGTGTATCTGTAGACTTTGCCAGATGGAACTCACGGGAATCAGATTGACTATATAAGAGGTGATGCAAAAGCTCAATATCTTCAGCCAAAACCAGGCCAGGAGCTGATTGTGGAACAGACTATCAATTGCTCATATCCAAGTTCAACTTGAAGACAATTAAAACAAGTCCATGAGAGCCAAGATATGATCTTGAATATATCCTTCCTGAATTTAGAGACCATCTAAAGAATAGATTTGATGCATTGAACACCAATGACTGAAAACCAGAAGAATTGTGGGATGACATCAAGAACACCATCCATGAAGAAAGCAAGATGTCACTAAAAAGATGAGAAAAGAAGAGATGACCAAAATGGATGACAAAAGAGACTCTGAAACTTACCCTTGAGTGGAGAGTAGCTGAAGCAAGTGGAAGAAATTAGGAGATCAAAGAGCTCAACAGAAGATTACAAAGAGTAGCTTGAGCAGACAAAGCCAATTACTGTAATGAAATGTGCAAAGAACTGGAGTTAGAAAACCAAAAGGGAAAAATATGCTTGGCATATCTCAAGCTGAGAGAACTGAGGAAAAAATTTAAGCCTAGGGTTGCAATATTGAAAGATTCTGTGGGCAAAACATTGAATGATGCAGGAGACATCAAAAGGAGATGGAAGGAATCCACAGAGTCACTGTACCAAAAAGAACTTGTAGATCTGCGTCCATTTCAGAAGGTGTCATATGATCTGGAAACAGTGGTACTGAGGAGGAAGTTGAAGCTCCAATGAAGGAATAATGATGAAGAACAAGGCTCCAGGAATTGATGGAATATCCATTGAGTTATTTCAACAAACAGATGCCCCACTACAGGCACTCACTCGGTTATGCCAAGAGATATGGAAGACAGCTACCTGGCCAACTGACTGGAAGAGATCCATATTTGTACCCATTCCAAAGAAAGGTGATCCCACAGAATGTGGAAATTATCAAACAGTATCCTTAATATCATACACAAGTAAGATCTTACTGAAGATAATTTTAAAAAGGTTGCAGCAGTATATTAACAGAGAACTTCCAGAGGTGCAGGCTGGGTTCAGAAGATGTGGAACTAGGGATATCATAGCTGCTGTCAGATAGATCTTAGCACATGGCAAAGAATACCAGAAATACTGTTTTATTAACTATGCAAAGGCATTTGATTGTGTGGATCATAGCAAATTGTAGATAACTTTGAGAATGATAGGAATTCCCAAAGACTAAATTGTACTCGCGAGGAACCTGTACATTGACCAGGACACTGTCGTTTGAGGAGAACAAGGAGAAATTGCACTGTTTAATATCAAGAAGGAAATGTGTCAGGGTTGTATCATTTCCCCACACTTATTCAATCTGTATGCTGGGCATATAATCCAAGAAGCTTAACTATATGTAGAAAAACATGGCATCAAGTTTGGAGGAAGAGTCATTAACAACCTTCAGTATACTGACGAGACAGCTTTGCTTGCTAAAAGTAAGGTTGACTTGAGGCACTTACTGATGAAAATTGAAGAATACAATCTGCAATATGTATTACATCTCAATATGAAGAAATCAGAAATCCTCACAACTGGACCTGTAAGCAGCATCACGATAAACGGATAAAATATTGAGTTTTTCAAAGAATTCATGTTGCTTGGTTCTACAGTTGACACCAATGGAAGCAGCAGTCAGGACATTAGACAACATATAGCACTGGGAAAGTCGGCTTCAAAGGACCTCTTTCAAGTACTGAGGAGCAAAGATGTATCCTGGAGGACTAAGGTGCACCTGACACAAGCCATGATATTTTCAGTCACCTCATATGCATGTGAGTGCTGGACAATGAAGAAGGAATACCGTAGAAGGGTTGATGCTTTTGAATTTTATTGTTAGTGCTGAAAATACCATGAACTCCCAGAAAAACGCACTTATGCGTCCTGGAAGAAGTTCATATACAATGCTTCTTGGAATCGAGAGCGCCCAGATGTCATTTTACCTACTGAGGTCATATTTTCAGAAGAGACCATTTCTTGGAGAAGTATATCATGCTTGATGAACTGGAGGGTCATCAAGAGAGGGGAATACCCTCAAGAAGATGGATTGACACATTGGCAGCAATGATGGGCTCAAGTATAGCAAGGATTGTGAGGATGGTGCATGACAAGACAGCTTTGTTCTTCTTGCAGTCTGTAATACTTTGAGTATTCTTCATCACTGGCACAACTCATAAGCATCAAGTCTTCTTTGGTTTTCCTTATCCCCTGTCTAGCTTTAACATGCATATGGCACAATTAAAAATACTATGGATTGGGTTAGGTGCACCTTAGTCAAGAGACATCTTTGCTCTTCAGCACTTTAAAGAGGTTTGTTTAGGGCAATACATCATCTGATTTCTTGACTGCTGCTTCCATGAATGTTAATTGTTGGCCCAAGTAATTTGAATCTCTGACAGTTTCAATGTTTTATCAGTGTATCATAATGCTGCTTATTGGTCCACTTGCCGGGATTTTCTTTATGTTGAGGTATAATCCATACTGCAGACTGAAGTCTTAATTAAATCTTCACCAGTAAGTGCTTTAAACCATCCTAACTCTCAGCAAGCAAAGTTGTGTCGTATGCATATGGTAGGTTGTTATTGTGTCTTCCTGCAATCCTGAAGCTGCATTGTTCTTCATATAGTTGATATTCTCAGATTATTTCCTTTGCATACTAATTGAATAAATATATTAAAAGGATACAACCCTGACACAGTCTTTCCTGATTTTAAACCATATAACTATTCGAACAACACTCTCTTGGTCCCTGTACAGGTAATTCATGAGTACAGTCAAGTGTTCTGGAATTGCCATTCTTCTCAACGTTATCCATAATTTGTTAGGATCCACACAGTTGAATGACTCTGCATAGTCAATAAAACAGAAATAAACATCTTCCTGGTATTGTTTGCTCTGAGCCAAGATTCATCTGACATCAGCAATGATCTCCTTCATTCCACATCCTCTTCTGAATCCACCTTGTCTTTCTGGATGTTGCCTGGTAATATACTGCTGCAACTGTTTTTGAATTATCTTCAAGATTTTACATGCATGTGACATTATTTCATTCGATAATCATCACATTCTGTTGAATCACCTTTCTTTGGAATCAGTACAAAATGGATCTCTTCCAGGCAGTGGACCAGGTAGCTATCTTTGAAATCTCTTGGCATAGATGAGTGAGTATCTCCAGCGGGACATCTGTTTGTACAAACATCTCAATGGGTATTCCATCAATTCCTGTAGCATTGATTTTCACCAATTCCTTCTATGCAGCTTTGATTTTTTCCTTCAATATAGATGCTTCTCTATATATACATACTCACACACTATATATTTGTTTATGTGATAAATCTAGGTGAAAACTAAGGGTTCAGAAGATTTTTACAATGCAACATTTTCATAAATGTAAGATATCAAATATTTTATACATTCTTTGCTTTGACCCAATTGGAAAGCGTAGTATTCAAGAAAAATAGTAACTGTAATAGTAATATTTCTCCTAGATAAATTGACCAGTGAAAAATGGGATAAATCAGAACAGAAACCATGCACACTCTCTGTGTTTTATGATAATGAAATGAGAACAAATTTGTTTCCAACAGCATGTTTCCTATCTTTAACAGAAGTCATAATGTAAAGATCTTCTATGAAAGTAATGAACACAGTCAGTGTGGGAAAACCTTCAGCCATGTTCCAGATCTTGCTGTGGTACAGAGGAACTTTCCGGAGGTCAATCCTTTTCAATCCTGTGTGTGGGGAATGGCCTTCATGGATGAGTCTTCATCTGCGTGTCACACCAGATTGCCCCCCACAGGCAATACCTGTCACTGCTTGGAATGTGGATCAGCCTGCAGTTGTCCCTCTCACCGAACCACTTCTGTGAAAACTCTTAAAGGAAAGAAGCCCCACAGGTTTAATGTACACAGGAACAACTTTCGCATGTCAACCCTTAAGTTTCCTATTACAGTATCCACTGGTGAGAAACGCTATGAACGTAAGAAATGTCGGAAGTATTTACGTAGTTTCTCTTCCTTTTGTACACATGTGAGAAGTCATAAATGTGAGTATGAGGCATGTTGTAAAATCAGTAACCATCCAACATCCCTGATGTTTCATCCAAAATTGCACAAGACAAATAAGGATTATGAATATAAGGAATGTGGGAAAGCGTTTAGTAAGCTTTCTGACCTCTCCACACATGAAAGAATTCACAGAGGAGAGATGCCCTATGAATGTAAGGAATGTTGGAAAGCATTTAGTCTGTCCTCAACCCTCTCTACACATAGAGGAATTCACAGTGGAGAGAGGCTCTATGAATGTAAGGAATGTGGGAAAGCATTTAGTCAGCCCTCAAACCTCTCTGTACATAAAAGAATTCACAGTGGAGGGAAGCCCTATGAATGTAAGGAATGTGGGAAAGTATTTAGTCAGCCCTCAAACCTCTCTGTACATAAAAGAATTCACAGTGGAGAGAGGCCCTATGAATGTAAGGAATGTGGGAAAGTATTTCGTCAGTCCTCAAACCTCTCTGTACATAAAAGAATTCACAGTGGAGAGAGGCTGTATGAATGTAAGGAATGTGGAAAAGCATTTATTCGGCCCTCAAACCTCTCTGTACATAAAAGAATTCACAGTGGAGAGAGGCCGTATGAATGCAAGGAATGTGGGAAAGTATTTCGTCAGCCCTCAAACCTCTCTGTACATAAAAGAGTTCACAGTGGAGAGAGGCCCTATGAATGTGAGGAATGTGGGAAGGCATTTAGTTGTTCCTCTTCCCTCTGTATACATAAAAGAATTCACAATGGAGAGAGGCCCTATGAATGTAAAGAATGTGGTAAAGCATTTAATCAGCCCTCACATCTCTCTACACATAAAAGAATTCACAGTGGAGAGAGGCCCTATGAATGTAAAGAATGTGGGAAAGCATTTAGTCAGACCTCACACCTCTCTAAACATAAAAGAATTCACAGTGGAGAGAGGCCCTATGAATGTAAGGTATGTGGGAAAGCATTTAGTCAGACCTCAAGCCTCTCTATACATAAAAGAATTCACAGTGGATAGGCCCTATGAATGTAAGTAATGTGGAAAAGCGTTTAGTCAGCTCTCACAACTGTTTGAACATAAAAGAATTCACAGTCAAGAGAGGCCCTATGAATGTAAGGAATATGGGAAAGCATTTAGTCCCCTGTCACAGCCTTCTACACATAAAGGAATTCACAGTGGAGAGAGGCCCTGTGAATGTAAGGAATGTGGTTAACCATTTGATTAGCCGTTAGACCTCAATGGACATATAAGGAATCACAGTGAACAGAGGCCCTATGATTGTAAGGAATGTTGGAAAACCTTTAGTCATTCCTGTTGTGTCTCAGAACACATAAAAATTCACAGTTGAGAGAAGCTTTATGAATGCAAAGTATGTGGGAAAGCCTTTTGTCAATAGTCAAACCCCACTTTACATATGCAAGTTCACAGTGGAGAAAGGGCTTAATGTCTGTAAGTTATGTGGGAAAGCCTTTAGTGATTACTCAACCCTCACTGTAAATATGAAAACTCAAGGGGAGGGATCCCCTTTGAATGTAAGCTATGTGGGAAAGCTGTCAGCAATTCCTCAATCCTCACTAAAGGCAAGAAGTCACAGTGGAGAGAGGCCTTACGAGTTGTAAGAATGTGGGGGAAATCCTATAGTTGGTCTTCACATCTCATTTCTCAATTTAGAAGTCACATTGGAGAGACTTCTATGTCAAGATTGGGTGTTTTCACCTTCCTGTTAAAATTTGGAGTACGAAATTCCTATGAATCAGCCCTTAAAGAACAAAGTTTCTCAGTGAGTAAGAAAATATTACCAACTCAAAGACTGGGTGATTACAACTACTTTGTGGCTTTACAAGAAATGATTATTTTACTCTTAACTGTGGGACCAGCCTTATCAGTGTTTTCTTCCTTTTCCAATCCAGCCTTTATCTTTTTCATAAGTTTTTGGCTATTACAAATAAAGGTACAGGAAATAACCTTTAGCATATATGTTTTCTAGTTTTTTCACGGTTTTAATGATGTTATTTTCCATACATTTGGATATGCTCATTAAAAATCCCATGGCTTGGGGTAGGCACATCTTAGTATTCAAGGAGATACCTTTGCTCTTCAGCACTTGAAAGAGGTCTTTTGCAACAGATTTTCCCAATGCAATATGTCTTTTGATGTCTTGACTGCTGGTTCCATTCATGTTGATTGTAGAACCAAATAATACGAAGTCTTTGAGAACTTCAGACTTTTCTCCATCTATCGTGATGCTGCTTATTGGTCCACTTGTGAGGATTTTTGTTTTCTTCATACTGAATTGTAATCCATACTGTGGATTCTTGTTTAATCTTCATTCTGCTGTTTACCAAACGATATTTTCTATTCTAATCATTTCTTCCAAAGAGTTTGTTACAGTGTATATAATGTCACTCAAATATCTCTTTCAGTCTATAGTATACATAACGTGCCTTTTGTATATATGAAAATCATTATAGACTTTCAAGTATGCTATTGTATTTGGAAATGCTATGCATAATAATTTGTTCATGAATGTTGCATACTAGCTCCTACTTGTTAATATAATCTATGTCCATTTTATTGGAATCCTGGTTTGTTCACCTCTCTCACCGCCAACTTAATGTAGATAGAAGACCGGCCACATGGGTTTTGTACATGCAGACACTGAGGAGTAGGGCAGGTATGAAAGAGGGAATTGCACAAAACGGAACCTGCCCCATACAGTTGCATATGTAAGAGCATGGGGATGTTGGGTCTCTGCCTGGATGCTACTGATGGGACTAAGCTACATCTAGACAGTGTGTCACCAGTGTGCAAAGATGTAGGGGTTGCATTCCTGCAGGAGGCAGTTTTCCTTGTGGGAGAACCTTAATGGTAGTTTTTATGTAACTGTGGATTTTGGGTAAATGGGATGTTGTTTTGGCAGTTACTCCTGTGCTGTGTAAGCCATCTTAGATCTTTCTCCTTTATTTTGCACATATTGTTCCAGATTTGGTAACTACAAGTTCCTTTGAGTAGGTTTCTGTATTTTTTTTTTTACCTGTTCCCATTAAAATTTGTACTCAAGACTCTTGTCCTTTTCCTGTTTTGAGTTCTGTAATCAGACTTTTTACAAGAAACTGATTCCTTTCATTAGAGAATGATATTTATGAACAGAGATCTGGGAATTAATCTATGCTGTTTTTGGGAAGGAGCTCTGGTGGCCTAGTAGGTGAGTAAACACAGCCTTGGAGACCCAATGTGGGGCTGCTCTAAGTTGGAATCAACTTGATGGCATAACTTTTGTTACTGGGAGCCCTGATGGCACTCTGTTTAAGTACACAGCTGTTCATCAGTGGATCAGCAGTTGAAACTGAATCGACTCTACCCCTTTGCAGTTGACAGGGAAGGGGTGGATGGATTTTACCAGTGAGGCACTGTCCTATCAGTGCCACATTATCTTGGATCATGTTCCTGACACTCACCCACCACTGCTCAAATGTACACTGTTGTCCTGCCCCATAGCCCTCCCTCGTGTGTGTGCTGCGTCCTTCCTGTGCTGTCTGTGTGGGTTCCACCTGGCCAGTCCATGCAAATGTCTCCAGCTGTATCTTCCTGGGGATCCCAAGATGCAGACCTGGGCTGCTCTCCTGAGTTCCTCTCAGTGCTACTCATCTCTTCATGCTTTGTCCCCCTGATCACTCCCTACAGGCCTTTCTCAGTGGGAGCCTTCTGTTTGGCTCTAGACGTAGGCTTTGGAAATCAGGCAGGAAAGTGGTGCTACTTGTGGCCATCGGAAAATTGCCCCTTGACCTCAGCAGTGAATGTAGTTTGGACGGTCCAGGAATTCCCACCTCCCTGTAGTCCCTTCTCCATCTCTCCCCGTTGTTGGTGCTCAGCTTGTTTTTCCAGTCCTTCACTTGGTGTCCAGATGCCAAGCTCCCTGGTCTAGATTTGTACTTGGCCTTGTCATTGGAGAGGATCGGGAGGCTGCTGCTGTCTGTGCCACCATCTTGCCCCTTGACCTCCTGCCTTGTGTTTTGCACCCTTCAGAAAGATTCAAGAGGAAATGGAAGGGTGAGTGGAAGGGGGAGGCTCATTGTTATCAAAGTGTTTTCAGGTTCCATCAGGTACAGTCATTGGGTGGGTACATGTAGGCTAAGTACATTCACACATATAAACACACATATAAATGGGAAGATACTTAGTCAGCTACCCACACAGGGAATTCCTTCCTAATATCAAAGTCTATATTGGAAATGTGATCCACTGTGACTTACAGCAGGAGTTAGCAAACATGTTTGTAAAGGGACAGAATTAAATGTTTTAGGCTTGCGGGCCAAGGTATCCTCTGTTTGAAATTCGTAGCTCTGCCATTGTAGATCCAATGTGATTATAGACAATACTCCATGGATGGTTGTGACCATCTTACAAGAACATGGTGCCTACCAAGGCAGCTGTGGGGCACCTGTGACCTGGGCCTTTGTTGTCTGTTTATCTCTGATATACAGAGTCGCTCCAGATACAGGGAGAAGGTAAATCACAGGAGACACTGTACAATTAACAGAAGGATCCTACACAGCTTCCTGTCTGCTAATGGGACCGACGTGATGGAAGGTCCAGGATGATTACCTCCCTGGGTGTGCCCTGGGTCCCTGGCCAGTGCTGATGTCACTGTCAGACCCTCCATCACCCTGACCTTCTTTGTACTCACCTACCCCATTTAAAAAAAAAAAAATCTTTTGACTTAACTCTGACTCTTGGCAGTTACTGAGTTTCTTTGCTTTATGTTGATGGAGAATGTGATAACAGGCATTGCTGATGGTTGCATGACATGATTAATTCAATAAAACTAAGCAACCCCACTGCCATCAAGTTGATTCAGATTCATAGTGATCTTGTACAACAGAGTAGAACTACCCTATAGTTTTTCTGAGGCTGTAATCTTTATGGAAGGCAAACCGAACTGAACCTACTGATGTGAAATCTCTTAGGACTCACACTGTCGCTAGAGAACAGAGTTGAACTGCACCATTGGGTTTCCAGAGATGTTAGTCTCTACAGAAGCAAAGCCCAAACCCAAAAACACTGCCATTGACTGGACTCCTACTTGCAGTGCTCCTAGAAGACAACATAGAAGTGCTTCATAGGTTTTTCAAGACTAAATCGTTACTGAAGCAACTTGCTTCAGCTTTTTCCCTCGTATTGTCTTCAGGTGTAGAACTTTTGACCTTTTGGTTAGTAGTCACATGCTTTATCCACTATGCCACCAGAGCTCCATGAGTGGAACTCTATGTTGTATACAGTATGGTGTTTGCATAACATCCAAATCATAGAATTTTCTAACAAAGTATTTTGGATATTAAGCGACGCATACCTGTAAATTCAAATAGTTCTGAACATGCAGTGAACATTTACTTACACTTGATCTCATCCATCCTCCCCAGAGGAATCCTTGTCATCATTTCCTTGTGTATCCAGAGATTTCCTATGTAGAAAGAAATGACTTTTTCTGCACAAAGAGCAGATAACCATGTGGATTATTTACACCTTGTTTTGTCATCTTTTTCACTTATGTCTTGGACATCATTTCACACAGCACATAGGGTTTGGCCGCTGTCTCTCCAACAGCTAATTGTATATATTGCATGGATGGACCATACAACATTCTCTAGTTTTTCAGTGAGGACTATTCCTTTCTGCTGTTCCTGTAAGCAATGTTACAAGGCACGTATCTGCTCTTTGTGTACATATGTGAGTAATAGCTAGAGAATAAATTCCTAGCAGTGAAAGTTGTCAGTAGGTTCTTTGTCGCCATTGCAGCAAATTATTGAAACCCCCAAAGGCATCAGAAGTGCCAGGTATGTCATCACAATTGGTGTAAAGGTTGGAAGGTGGCCACCTTTGTGACTTCCACCTCATACTTATCATCCTTGGCTTTCTGATGGCAATTTTGTCTCCCCTTGGTGAAATCAGAGGTTAGAAGATGCTGCCTCCATGCCCTTTTTGCATATAGACGTGGGTATAATCCCTTTGGCCTACTCATGCCTGATAATTTTGCCTGTCTACCCATTATCCACCTGTAGGATTATGTTGATTATTACTGATATTGCAGGATTGTGTATGTGAAAGT
>NW_006922795.1:56309-62296 GCF_000298275.1 Orycteropus afer afer
CTGGCACAATCACATTGGCCACAGTTCTCCTAGTACCAGGCATGGGTCACTTCTCTATTCTTACATATGAGAAATACGGTCAGACTTACATGAAAGTTTTTAAACATTTGGAAGGGAGAGCAAGTCTCTCAAAGAGCAACACAGAATCATTAGCAAAAGAAGGATGGGATCAAGGAAAGTGATATCGCTATTAGACATTTTACATGTTGTGGAGGAGGTAGTGTGCATTATCTGCAATTTCAATCAAAGAAACACTTAGGCTGAGTGAGATGAAGTGATTTCACACAAAAATAATTCATAGCTGGTTCATGACATAGCTGGGATTAGACTCGAGTTTTAACTGTGAGACACCACACTAGTCAGCTTTCCTGACAATAACAACCTTAGATAACATTATCTTATGGTATTTAAGTACTCTTCACCCTCTACTTTCATCATTGCCCTTTCTCCTAGGGCAACTTAGCAAGATGATGAATATGTAATATACTCAGTTTTATAAACTCTTTGTCAAAGTTTTAATAACAAAATTATCCTTTAGCAAACAAACTGCAAGATGTCATACACTTTTTTGGATGAATTGTCCATATTGCCCAACAGCATCTTCACCAAGACATTGAGTTGTAACTTGTCTCTTATGATGTGGACATGGAGCAACATTTCCCAAGGTTTTGTAGATCCCTTAACTTTGGTTCTTTCATCCAGGAATAAGTCAAAACCATCTGATTTCATCATATTTCCCTTAGTTTTTCACGTGTTCTCATCCACCTCCTCCTACCTTCACAAGAATACAGAAGTCAGCCAGGATATAGAAGACAGGAAAAAACGATCCACCATCTTGAGTTAGTTGACATTTATTGAACAGCTGGCTCAACAACAGGGGCTTTGGTGGTGTACTCCCTAAGGCATTTGACTGTAACCAGAAGGCTGGTAGTTCAAATCCACTGGCCACTCCCCGGAAGAAAGATTGGGCAATCTACTTCTGTTGTGATACTACCTCAGAAACCCAAGGAGGGGTCGCTATGAGTTGTGTCTGACTCAATGGCAGGGAGTTTGGTTTTTTTTGGTTACCCAACAACAACCGAAACGAGTGATTTCTAAGCATTCTTGAAATATCCAGACAGATACACTGCCAAAAGGAAGGCTCCAGTAATTGACAGGATACTCCTTAAGATGTTTCAACATACAGATGCTTTGCTGGAGGTACTCACTTGTCTATCCCAAGAAATTTGCAAGACAGCTACTGGCAAACCGACAGGAAGAGATCCATATTTGTACCTATTCCAAAGAAAGCTAATCTCACGAATGTGGGAATTAGCAAACATTATTATTTATATCACATGCAAGAAAAATCTTACTGAATATATTTTGAAGAATGGTTGCAGCAGTGTAGTGACAGGTAACTACCAGAAATGCATGCTGCATTAAGAGGAGGACATTGTTACGGGTATCAGATGTCTCGTGGCTGAAAGCAAAGAGTACCAGGAAAATGTTTACCTTTGTTTTATGGACTATGCAAAATCATAGGATGGACTGTGTGAATCCTAACAAATTATGGATAATGTTGGGAAGCATGGGAATTTCAGAATAGTGAATGGAGTTCATCACGAACCTGTACATAGACCAGGAGGCTATCATTGGAAAAGAACAAGGAGATTCTGCATGGTTTACAATCCGGAAGGGTGTGCACTGGGGTTGTATCTTTTTGCCATTACTTACTCAATCTGTATGCTGAATAAATAAGCCAAGAAGGCTGACTATATGAAAAAAAACATGGCCTGAGGATGGGAGGAATACTCATTAACCATCTAGAAGGAAGACCAAGGAAGAGTTGATGCTTTTGAATTGTGTTGGAAAGGATACTGAAAATATCATGGACTGCCAGAAGAACCAACCAGTCTGTCCTAGAAGAAGTGCAGTCAGAATGCTTATTGGACATTAGAATGGCCAGACTTTGTCTCATTTACTTTGGTCATGTTAGAAGGAACCAGTCCCTGGAGAATAATGTTGTATTTCTAAAGTTAGAGTCGGTGAGAAAAAGGAAGACCTTCCACAAGATGGAGTGACACAGTGTCTGCAGGGATGGGCTCAAGTATAGCCGGGATGATGAGGATATCGCACGCCTGAGCAATGTTTGGTTCTGTTGTACATGGGGTCTCTGTAAATCAGAGCCATGTTGACAGCACCTAAGTGACAGAAAATACAGAGTAGCTCCACTCAAAGGGGCTATTGACCAGGCTGAATTCAACAAATGTCACTCTGTACAGTGTTTGCCACAATCCATTTCCCACATGGATCCTGAAGCTTCAGGAGCCTGGTGCAGGAGTATGGATTAGTGGCACATCGTGGGGGATGATCCACATTCAAAGCGGCCCCCTTGGCTACTATCTTTGAGGGGGTACTGCTGTTTCTGTCTTGCTCAGATCAAATTCTTACCCCCAGGTGCTCTGCAACAGCTACACAGCTCTTGTTTAGGGTTAAATTCCTGAACAATGTCAAACGACTGGAAAACCCTTATACATACCGACATGTATATGAACACATACACATGTATATGTTTATATGCATAAGACTCGTTATGAATCACATGTTCGGAAAGTTTTTTACCACATTTTCATAAATGTAAGACAGATATTGAATGTTTTCTACATTTTTATACATATTTTACCAAGCAAAATTTTGCCTTTCTTACAAGTCTTTGGCTAGCCCAAATCAGGTTACAGGAATTGTTGTTGTTGTTGTTTCTAGGTGCTTTCTTGTTGCCTCTGACTCATACTAACCCTCTATACACAGTACAAAATATCGCCTGGTCCTGTGCCAGCTTCACAAGCTTGCCTCTACCTGAGTCTTTGATTTGAGAATTTTACTGTGTCTTATTTCTGAAATGGAACACATTTCCTTCCATACTTTCCTATTGTAAAATTTACTATTTGACACTTTATGATTAGTTTCTCAGAGGGCAACATTTTGAGAATGTGCAGTTACTCTCTGTTCTTTGAAGTTCAGCTTATTGATTTTCACAGCCGTTGATAATTATTACCTATGATTATTAGCACTGTGGCCTTCACGTAGGCCCTCTGGTGGCATTGTGGTTAAAGCCTTTGGCTGGTAATCTAAAGGTCTGTAGTTAGAACCCACCAACCGCTTCTCAGATGCAAGATCAGGAAGTCTGCATTAGTTAAGATTGACAGTTTTTGGAAACCCAATGGTAGTCGCAATGAGTTAGAATCAACTTGATGGCAGTGAGTTTGGTTTTCTTGGTGTTTGGTTGTCTTTACCAAATGGTATTTCCTATTCCAGTCATTTCTTCTAAGTTTAGTCATTGGAATTCAGCAAGAAATAGCTTTCCCTTCTCTCCTTTATTCATTCAGTTGTTGATAATAGTAAAGTCAGCCCCCATATTACAAATGAGTTCAGTTTCTAAGTCTGCCTTTGAGACTAATTTGTACACTCATTTGTACGTAACTTGTATGTAGTATCAGTGAAATGTGTGTCTTAGTATATAGTATATAGTGTGCCTTTCTATGAATAAAAAGCATTAAAAATCAATACTTCAAAGTTGATTATAGTATTTGGAGGTAGTGTACATGGCACTCATACTGTTTGATGTCCCTCACAAACTAGTATCCATTTGTCATTGTGAATCTGGACAAGTTCATTGGAATCTCTGTTAGTGCATCTCTCCCCAACCGCAACTTGAGGAAGCCCGGAGATGCACCACATGTTCTTTGCCCATGGAAACCAACCATAGGATATTGGGCGGGTATGTAAGAGAGGGAATTGCAGAGAATGGAACCCACCCTGCCCAGGTCACTTGTGCTAAAAAGGCAAGAAGGCCACATCTCCTGACCTCCTCTAACCCCACAAGAGGAAGACAGAATCACTATCAGTAGCTCAAGGCCTATTCCTGTAAGGCCAGACATGCTGCCTACCTCCAGCCCTTTCACCAATAATTCACTTCAGTGGTCACATAGAGCTCACAGATTATATGGTTTATTAGGGAAGCACCAGGCTACCATTCAAGTTCAGGAAAAATGCTCAGTCTCTCTCCTACCAGTCTCTCTCCCAATAGTACTTGTCCCTCGGTATCTCACTCAGCAACGTGTGTCTCTTGCATCTTTTTCCCAGCAGCATGTGTCTCTTTCAGCAGCATGTCTACCTCAACCAGCAGTCAGAGAGAGAGACTCCTGCCTCCAGGAGGCCTCCTTTTGATCCTGGCAGAGTGGCAAAACTAACCAAGCATAACATCAGAATTCTAAGCACCTGAGAGAGAGCAGGAACCTCCCAGAACATTGCTTTGTGTTGCTCCCAGCAGAAACATCTCAGGTGAATAACTTTTACAATCAGGAGTTCCTCAGTTGTTCACAACAAATTCCACCACAGAGTTTACAAAGACATGGCTAGAAAAGCCACACTAAGTAATTTACTACACTGCAACATGTAACATTCTGGGGGTGCTGACCTACGTCTGGCTCCACTGCTGAGAGTGAGCAGCATGGAGATGGTGTGTCACCAGTGTGTAAGGCTGTGGGGGGGGGTTGAATTCCTGCAGGAGGTGGTCTTAATGTGGGACAAGCTTAAGCTTAATGGTAGTTGTTTTTTTACTATAGGTTTTAGGTCAGTTGGACATTTCTTCACCAGGCTCTGCCTGTATAGTCTAACCCACAGTCCATCTTTCATCTTCTCTTCTCTCGCACACACGGTTCCATATTTGGTCACCGTGAGCTCCTTAACATAGGTCCCTCTGCCCCTTTTCCTGTTGAGTTCTGTAATCACACTTCTTTCTATGTAACTCTGCTTCCTTTCATAGACAATGACATTTATGAACAAAGATGCGTATTAGGACGCTTACTTCTCCTGGGAGCCCTGGTTACAGAATGGTTAAGTGTTCAGCTCTTGACCAACAGATCAGCAGTTCAAACCCAGCAGATGTTCTTCCATGTTCCAGTTCACACTCACGGGGCAGATGGGTTTTTCCCAGTGAGGTGCGACCTGTGGGTGCTAACTGATCCTGCCTCCTATTCCTGTTGTTTATCCACCACTGCCCACACCTGCACTGTCGACCTGTCCTAGATCGCCCCTCATTCTGCATGCTGCATCCTTCCAGGTCTCTCCCTGTGGGTTCCTCAGGCCAATCCTCTCCACTGTTCTCCTCCTGTATTTTCCTGGAATTCCTGAGAATCAGGGCTGCTCTCCTGTGTTCCCCTCACATCCGCTCAGCCCTGTCTACTCGTTGTCCACCTTCTCATCCCTCCAGGCCTGTCTCAGCATGAGCCCTCAGTTTGGCTCCAGCCCTGGGATTTTTGAAAATTTTGAAGAAAGGTGCTGCCACCTGGACCCATCTCCAAATGGCCCATTGCCCTGAGTGGTGATTTGATTGTGACCAGTCCATGAGTCCCTCTTCCCTGCAGTCCTGTTTCCACTCTCTACAGTTGGTGCTTGGCCCATCTCTCCAACCCTTCTGTTCATGTTCAGATGTCTGAGGTCCCTGGTCTCCCAGCTTGCTGCTTGTCTTTTTCATTGTTGTGTAGAATTGTGATGCTGCTACTGTTTGTGCCGCCATCTCGCCCACATTCTTGCCTTTTGTGCACATGTGTGAATAATGTCTGTACGATAAATTCCTAACAGCGAAATTTTGTTAGGGCAACAGATGTATTTTAAAATATACCATTCAAATATTGATAGATGCTACCAGAATGCTCTTTGTAGGAATTGTGCCAATTTAAAGACAGTAATTTATAAGAGTTTAGGTTTCCCCGCACCATTGCCAATATGGTGTTAATAAACTGTGATTTTTGTCAAACTGGAAGTTAAAATAGTATTCCATTGGAAGATAGGCTGGAAGTTTCTTACCAATGTAAACATGTTGTGAGGTGCCATGGAGTTGGCTCCAAATCATAGCGATCCTATGTACACATAACAAAATACTGCCTGGTCCTATACCAGTCTCAAAATACACGTTTGTATAGCCCATGATGAGAGCTTTGGTG
>NW_006922795.1:63030-80423 GCF_000298275.1 Orycteropus afer afer
CAGAAATAGATCCATCAACCTATCGTCAGCCGATCTTTGACCGAGGGCCAAAACCCATTAAACGGGGAAGAGAATTTTTGTATAATAAATGGTGCTGGCAAAACTGGAGATCCATTTCCAGAAAAATGAAACAAGATCTGTACCTCACACCATACACAAAAACTAACTCCAGAGGGATCAAAGACTTAAATGTGAAACCTAAAACTATGGAGTTCCTCAAGGAAAATCTAGGGGCAAACGTAGGGGCCCTAATATATGGCATAAATAGACTATCAAGCATAACCCAAAATGCATAAACAGCAGAAGAGAAACTAGATGAATGGGACCTTCTAAAAATTAAATTTTTATGTGCTTCCAAAAACTTCTCGAAAAGAGTCAAAAGAGAACCTACAGACTTGGAAAAGAAATTTGTCAGTGACTTATCTGACAAGGGACTTATCTCTAAAATTTACAGAAAATCCCAACACCTCAATAACAAAAAGACAATCCAATTAAAAAATGGGAAGAAGACATGAATGGACACTTCACCAAGGAGGATATTCAGGCGACCAGCAAACATATGAAGAAATACTCATGATCATTAGCCATTAGAGAGGTGCAAATAGAAACAACAATGAGATACCATCGTGCTTCAGCACTTGTAGCAGAGTTCATCTGGACTGTAAATAACAAATGCTTGTGAGGATGCAGAGCGTTTGGGTCTCTCATACACTGCTGGTGAGACTCTAAGATGGTACTACCACTGTGGAAAGCAGCATGGCAATTCCTTAAAAGGTTGGAATTAGAAATATCATTTGACCAAGCCATTCCATTACTAGGTATATATCCTAAAGAATCGAGAGCCAGGACAAGAATAGACATACACCCATGTTCATCACAGCACTATTTACAATAACCAAAAGATGGAAACAACCTGGGTGTCTATCAACTGAGGAATGCATAACCAAACTATGGTACATAAACACAGTGGAATACTATGCAACCCTAAAGAATAACCTAGAATCTACAAAACACCACATAACATGGATGAACTTGGAGGACATTATGCTGAGTGAAATAAATTGATCAAAGAAGGACAAATACTGTATTGTAAAAGTCAAGGAAAGGTTTCTATATGGAAGGAGATTTTCTCTGTTGGTTAGCAGGGGTGGGAGGGTAGTGTAGGGAACACTGTTAAAAAGGTAGAGGTAAGTATTGATTTGGGTGAAGAGAAGGGCAATGTACCATATGTGAGTGATCAACATAGTGGCATTGAGGAAGAAGAAGACAGAGAGAGGTGCATGGGAGGTACAGACAACAAAGATGAACCCTTTTGCACATACAGTACTGCGTTGTCAGTGAAGGCAAACATGATTATTCGGGTAGATAGATGGCTGGACAGGATGAACTATTAGGTATGTCTGTGTAGTGGGGCGTGTACCCAAGACCATGTATAGGGTTGGCAGACAATGGTTCTACAAGTGTATTTGTATGTTCTGTGAGAATTCCCAGTTGTACAGCAGAGCTGACAAGGGACAAGGTTGTAGTAACTTCTTGGTCACACCCAGCTACCCAGAGGGACTGAGTAGTTGAACTAGTGGGCTCAGGACCATAGTCACAGGGGACATCAGGCTCAATTGGCATAACATACTACACAAAACATTGTTCCACATCCTACTTTTGCAAGTAGCAACTGGGATCTTAAAAGCTAGCAAGCAGCCATCTAGATGCAATGATGGGTTTCTCCTCGTCCAGAGCAAAGAATGAAGAAAACCAAAGATTCATGGAATCAATTAGTCCTGGTGACTGGTACACCACGAGATCAGCAGCCTATACGACTATGAGACCAGAAGAACTAGATGGTGCCTGGGTACCACTGTCAACCACTCAGGGGATCTATGGAGGAAATCCTGGAGAGAGAGGGAGAACAATGTAGAACAAAACTCAAAATCATTTTGAAAAGAAAAAGTGGGGGGGGGGGAGACCCGGTTTGCTGGTCTGATAGAGCCTGGTGGAACCACTGAGACTATGGCCCCTAACTGCCAGTCTGGTCTGGAACTGAACCCACACCAGTGGATTCCAGCCAAACAAAACAGGCATGAGCTGAACATTTACCTGAGGTAGATACACCCTTTGGAGAGAACAATCATGGGAGAAAGAAGGGTTATGTATGCACAGGGAGACAGCTCAGGGGGCAGGAGTGCATGGAGGAATGGACACAGGGAAGAGGTAACTATTGGGAGGAGGTGGGAGGGGAGCTATTGCATTGGGATGGATTGTAGTCAATGTCATGAGACAGTGTATGTGAGCTGCTGTATGGTCAGTGAATTTGCTCTCTAAATTTTCACCTAAATCACAATAGTAATAATAATAGTAAGAGAATATGGTAAAAGTTCTTCAAACCACCAAAAATTTAAATACTAAGTCTTTTGTCTCCTTAAGGGCATCTGTGATTACAGAAATCCGCATTTCAGTTCACAAACAGATTGAAGTAACTCCAAGCTTTTTTCTAGAGAGGAAATAAAGGCAGCCCTAGGTCTATCCACACACAATGGGGAGCTAGGGAACATGATCACCAGTTAAAACTGTTTCCCCACGGAACTTTTTCCCTGAACACCGAGATTCCAGAAACCGGAGGTGGAAATGTGCGTCTTCGGGTGGATCAGCGTCCGCTTTGTTCCAACTTCTGTTCCAGTAATCGGCAGCTTTCTCCTCAGCCTCGCGTCGGCCTGCTGCCCTGGCGGTTCACCCGCGAGCTCCAGTCCCGGCCGAGGCGCTGTCCCCGCTCTGCCGCGCACTCTCAGTCTCTCTGCGTCTCAGGTCTCCTGTCGTCGGGGTGCCGCCGCGGCTTCCCGCGCGATCCCGGCCCGGCGACCGCGGCCACTTTCTGGACTCCGAGTGGCCGGGCGGACCTGCGTCTTTTGGTGCGGGGACAGGTGATATCGCGAGATCCCTCGTGTGACCGTGAAGAGGGGTCTAGTAAGGGTCCGTATGTGAACTCACGGTCCGGTCTGTTTTTACCTCAGGACGAGAATTTCTTACCGGAAACGGCTCTTCTTTGTTTCCGGTGCTTTATCCGGCTTAACTTGCGGTGAGTGTTGCTGGTCGTTCAGAAATGGAGAGCACGGGGAGGAATTCTTCCCCGTTCCTTTAACAATTATGGGTATTTTGGAAAGATGACGAATTAGGAGACCTGATAAGGAACAGCTGCGTGATTTTAGGCTCCAGTTTGAGGAGGAAAAACATTCAGTAGCAGGCTTGTTTCCAGGCATTTCTTGGGAAGGCAAACGTTTTCATCAAGATTGTGAGAGGAACCGTTCGGCCAGTACGAGTCGGTCTGATATAAAACGTGACGTGACTGAACGAGCTTACTTTACGCGAGGAGGTGTGTATGCAGCTCACACCCCCAGTTGCGTGTCTGTGCTGGAGTGGACGCTGTGGATTGAATCACAGCTTTTGCCACCAAAGAACCACAGTTCTTAAAAGGTGGAAGGCTTCCTGGAGCACAAACCATCAACATTCTCAGTGTTAGGACAGGGAATATGAGGAATGAGGGCAAAATGGGAGGTGTGTGTGATGAAACAGGTCAAAATACCTAAGTGAAGTTTCAGAAAATCTTAGCTACCTTGTATGGTTGTGTGGTAGCAGGTGGGTGTAAACAGGATTTCAGTTGGGGAAACTGAGTCTGTAAATCCCTCAGGCAGCCGAGAACCCAACATCCTCCTTTCCTTGATGAAAGTCAGAGGTGATTGAAGCAGAGAAAACGGTGTGGCTGGGGAGTCTGTATGAGACCCAGTGTAGGAAGCAGTGGTATCACATGTCTTAGAACCATGCACACCGCTCTGGACTTGATGAGCTCAGTGGATAGCCACTGACTGGTATTAAGCAGTTCATGTGCTGGAAAGAGAATTTGGAAATTACAAGCATGATTGAATGACGTCACACAAGACCATATTGTGAGCAAGTTAAAGGAGACAGGATCACTAGACTAGGAGTCAGCTTGGGCAGAAACAGTGTGGATAGCAGTGGGACAGAAGTGAAAGATGGCACCTTAGAACAAATACAAAGTTTTCTCCCAGGTTTCTCGAAATCTTAGCGACTGTTGGTGTCATGGTTGGACAATGACAGGAGAAGAAATATACCCAAAAATTGAAAGGAAAGAAAGAAGCCATAATTGCAAAAGCAACAGGTAAAAATACCAATCACATATTAACCATGCTTTAAATGAAAATTTTAAAATATTAGACACAGGATAGAAGGGTTTTAGCTGCAAGCGACAAGAAATGAACGAACTATGAGAGTTCATCGTCAAAAACTTGAAAACTATACTCTTCCTGAAAATTAACCCACGTTCACATCTGTGATCAGTATATGTGTGGCTGTACACATAACACAGATGTGTGGCGACACATTACACAGATGAACATGCAGTTTCCACAGTGAACTCCTATCTCCCTGAAGGGAATCTGGGTCAAGTTTCCCATCCTGGCTAGGTCTGGTCACTTCTCCTGCTCTGGGATAACTGAATTCCTCCACCCCGGGTGGTGGTGTAGGAAGAAGAGGTCTGGGTACCTGCATGAAGAGTGTAGGTGTGCGCTCTGGTAGCTAGATCCTATGCTGCCTTTACTGCACATGCCCTCGGGGTGAAGCAGTGTCCTGAGCCTGGCAGAAAGCCAAAAACATGTCACCCTCTGCTGATACAACACTGTCTCCTACCTCTTCCTACTTCCATTTCAGACCTACAGTTTGGTGCAGGGAGAACCAGTCCAGTCCAGGAAGCTGGGCACTGAGGGTGACCATCTGGGACATCCATAAATCCCAGTGAAGGCTTTCAACTGCTCTGAGTGTTGTGTGGATCTACCATTATTCATCTGCCTCTGAACTGCCTACTGCATTTCTTCTACTCCCATCCTTTTTCCTGAAGTGGCTTCTTGCACTTAGCAGTGATACTCTTTTAGACTTCCAGAAGGTGCAGCCAGGACATGGTGAGTTCTAGAGAGAACTGGATTTTTCTTAATGCAAATGCATGAGGCTCGACATGAATAGTGGGGGACTAGCTGTACGCAGCAGGACTGGTTCATCAGTGAAGGGTAGGATGGTAGAGGAGGTCCCAGGATTGAGCCTGTTGACGTTTCCTGCCTCTGTGTTGTATTTTCATGGGGTGTATTTTCCTGTAGAAGTGGGGTTTTTATTAAATATTTGGATGCCTGGAGTCACCTTCCTAATGGGACTTTCAGAGCTGGAGCCATGGGGCCTTGGTGCTGCATGTTGAATGACGGAATCTCCTGACCAGAATCTGAAGGTTGAGGAGCTCTCGCTGTGGAAGTTGAGACCCACCCCTCCGCGTTATCATTGTCCCATGTGTATTACCAGTTTTCTTGACTTTTCCCACACACTGGAGCACTTTTTTTTTCCCCCTAAAATTATAGGTCCCCCTCTCACAGTGTGTTATGGTTGAGAAAAGTGGGCAGGAATCCAGATTTGGGGGGCTATAAGTGTTTCTGGGGTCCTAGCTGGTGTTGGTGCTCTCCTGACATTACCAAAGATATGAAGCTGGGCAGAGTGATCCCAGGTGGGTCCTCTTTGGGGTCTTCACACCCATTTTTATTCCTTCCTGAGGATTTCAGTTGTATAGAAAGCATAAATGCCCAGTCTGGGTCCTTGTCCTCCCTACTGTGCCTTGAGCTGGTATTTAATCTGTAACTTTTGATTATTCACCATAATCTTGAATTAGAATCTCAAATGAAAGTGTTCTCTTTTGCTAGAGAAGTTCAGTGTATGCAATGTGTGTATTGAAATTCTTAGACTTACAGTTTGCAATGGAAGAAATTTTCTAGACCATGTGTTGTGTTTTACTGAGTTTTTCAATTTCATGGCTAGAAACTTCTCAAACATAGAGGAATACCTGTTTCAACTGATGTGATGATTACTCTAAACTTACTTACATCTCCAGAAGGTTCTTGAAGACTCCTGTTACATTGAACAAGTCTTGCCAGAACCCTAATGTGTTCAGTATTGTAGCCATTGTAGAAATAGTGGCCGAAATACACTGGATGCGTAGACTCACATGTCCCTGGTGACTATGTTTAGAAAGAGCTTGAATTTGTACTGTTGTGATTTGCACAGGGGTCATAGGCTATTTAATAATGGTTAGATCCTAAATGATTAAGATTTTCATGCATTTTTTTTATTTGAACATGAATTCCTACTAAAACACTTAATATCACAGTTGACTTACGCTGTGTTTAAAATGAAACGTACATTACTTAAATTATGTTTTTCCAATTAATATTGTCTTCAAAGATCAAGGTCAGTATGAACTTTAAAACTGTATTTTGTAAAGACTTGTTCTTCTTCCTGTCTTCCGATAGCCCATTCCTCGTTCCCCAGCTTCCTTTAAATAATCAACTACCTGATTTTCTGAAGCATCTTGTCAGTGTTTATGTAGAAGCAAGCAAATGGAATTGAAGATGTTTGATTTCCTGTAGTTTGTTACCCAAGAAATAGCGTGGAATTTACACTTAACTTCTGATTGAACGAACTCTCCTTTGATCTTTTCATAGCACTGAGTTGAGAGCTGAAATCTACATTCTTATGAAATTCCAGAATTTGTCACACAGTTACCTTAGTTTTGGTGTTTTTGTTTTCACTTGTACCCCCATGAAAGGCCGCTTTGCATTGTGGCCGTTATTTTCCTTTTATATGACTTGCTCTAGTCAGTGTAAAGTTCGTTTCTAAGATCTAGATAGGCATAGTTGAGGTTTAAAAGTCCTTCCAAACCAAACAAAATCACAAGGATGGGGTTTTCACATAACTGTGTCATGAGTATATGAAAGTGACATTTCTTTTGCATTTTAAATAATCCTGTGAACTATCCTCAACTCTTATCATTTAAAAAAAGAGAGAGAGAAAGGAGGTTTGATGGCGTAATAAGTAAGGCATTTGGCTGGTAACCATAAGGTCAGTAAGTCAAACCCACCACGCACTGCCCTGGGTTGGGAGGATGAGGCAATCTACCGCCCTATAGATTTATGGCCTTGGAAACCCAATGGGGGGTTGGTATCAGTTCAAACTGACTGGATGGCGGTGAGATTGGTTTTGGTTAGATGCTGGTATTACACAAACACGTTTTGGGTTTATTTATGTAGTAAATTTTTAAAAGTATGATTATCTGTGTTGTGTTTTATGATCACCCCTTGTGGCTCTTTCCTTAAAATATGTTATCTATTTGTGGTCATTTGTACTTCCAGATATTTTTTATGAATTTTCTGAAGATCTAAAAAATACTTAAATTGCTGGGAGTTGAATGTTAGTGCCATGGAAATGACCTATCTTGTTAGAAGACTTTTCTAAGAGCACGCCCTATCTTTTCATGTATTTCATTCTGTTTTGATGTCATTTAAAAGTGTTTTTTAATTTTTTCATTCAACTCCCTAATTTACTGAATTATACTTCTAAAAGAAAATTCTACTTCTCTCAAGTTGATTTTTATCTCACAGCAATCCTATTCACAAGCGTTTAATTGTGCCATAGTGTTGGTTCTCGTTCCCTAGTGCCACTCTGACAAGGATACACCACAAATGGGATGCTTGAACAACAGGGGTTTATTCTCTTGCAGTTTGGAGGCTTTAAGTCCATGTTCAAAGTGTCCAGCTCTAGGGGCTGGGTGAAAGCCCCTCAGCCTTGGGCTTCAGCTCTGCCTCCAGTTCCCAGCCCCCTGGTGCTAAAGGCTTTTCTTCACTCAGACAGCTGCTGACTGCTGAGGCTGAGAAGCCCAAGTTTGACAAATAAAATGGCACAGTCCTGATGTTACCAAACAACATGGCAGGCCATTAACTTAAGTCCGTTGTAAGTCCCAAGGTCGGCAGAGATAGCAGGCTGCTGAACAATGACATGGCTATGTGCAGGGTTCAAGGTGCCATAAGCTAGAGACTATCCTTGTTGTTGCTGTTGTTATGGGCCGTCGAGTCAGACCTGACTCATAGCGACCCCTCCTTGGGTTTCTGAGGCAGTATCACTACGGAAGTAGATTGCCCAACCTTCCTTCCGAGGAGTGGCTAGTGGGTTTGAACCACCAGCCTCCTGGTTAGCAGTCAAGTGCCTTAGGCACTATGCTACCAGAGCTCCCAGAGACTATCCTTAAGCTTCTCCTTTTATAAAGGAAGCAGACCACATCCCAAAGGCAGCTACTCAGCTGTTTGTGGCAGATCCCACTATGGAGTTGATTGCCAGTCTCATCATGGGGAATAACTACCACCAGCTGCCCAGCCACTCATCCAGAACTAGCCAAGTTGACACACAAACATAACTACCACCATGTTCAATGCTATAAATCTTTACAGAAGCAGACTGCCTCAGGTTTTATCGGTAGAGTGATTGGTGGGTTAGAACAACTGACCTTTTAGTTAGCAGTTGAAGGAAACTTCAAGCACTGTGCCACCAGACAGCCCTCATCCTTTCAGGTACCTTTCATTTTTACTAAAATACACAATGTCTTTTTACAGTTAATTTCTCTACTGCTTAGCTCCTTGTTGTTATTGTTATGTGCCGTCGAGTCACATCCAACTCACAGCGACCCCTCCTTGGGTGTCCGAGGCGGTATCACTGCAGAAGTAGATTGCCCAGTCTTCCTTCCAAGGAGTGGCTGGTGGCTTTGAACCACTAACCTTCTGGTTATTAGTCAAGTGCCATAGACATTATGCCACTAGAGCTCTGGCTGTTTGGTACTAGTGTATATAAATGAACCATTTAAAGCAAACCTTTCTAATCTAAATACTTTCTAAAATCTCTCAGTCATAGTCTAATCCATGCCATTTTTTGGGTTCCACATATACAATTATTTATAAAATTAAATTTGATGCTATTGAAGTTACCATGGTTTGGGTTAAGTACCCTCAAAGTCTTCAAAGAGACATCTTTGCTCTTCAGCACTTTTAAGAAGTCTTTAGCAGCAGATTTGCCCAGTGCAATACGTTGTCTGACTTCCGGACTGCTGCTTTCATTGGTTTTCATCATGGAACAAAGCAATGTGAAATCTTGGACAACTTCAGTCTTTCCTCCATTTATCGTGATACTGCTTATTGGTCCAGTTGTAAGGATTTTTGTTTTCTTTATATTGAGGTGTCATGTTTAATCTTCATCAGAAAGTCTTTAAAGTCATCTTCACTTTCAGTAAACAAGGTTATGTTGTCTGCATATCGCAGGTTGTTAATTTGTCTTCCTCCGATCCTGATGCCGTATTCTTCATATAGTCCAGCTTCTTGGATCATTTGCTCAGCATACAGATTTAATAAGCATGGTAAAAGGATACAATCCTGATGCACTCCCTTCCTGATTTTAAACCATGTAGTATCCCCTTGTTCTGTTCGAATGACAGCCTCCTGGTCCATGTACAGGTTCCTCATGAGCACAGTGAAGTGCTCTGGAATTCCCATTCTTCTCAGTGCTATCCATAATTGTTTTGGTTGACACAGTTGAATGCTTTTGCATAGTCAATAAAACAGAAATAAGTATCTTTCTGGTATTCTTTGCTTTCGGCCAAGACCCATGCGATACTGCCAGTGATAACTCCTTTTTCCACATTCTCTTCCGAATCCGGCTTGGATTTCTGGCAGCCCCCATGTATGCTGCAACACTTTTAATTCTCTTCAGCAAGATTTTAGTTGCTGGTTTGATTTTTGTGGGCCTTCAGTCCTCCCGTGGCTGAGAGGCAATAAGGAGAACGGCCATTGTGCAGTGTTTCCCAGCTGGTAATACCCCATCCTGCCCTGACCCTGTTCTTTATGTTTTGTTGAGGGGTCTGGTGACTCTTATGGAAAGAGCTCTAATTGTTTGTTCCGAAGGGAGTGATGAGCTGAATGAGAGCATTTGTCTAAGTCCTGTATTTTCTCACTCTTCTGGATAATAAAGATAGAGGAATAAGACTTTACGTGCTCTCAGCCAAACTGTGAGGAGGTCCTTTTGGTGTGCTGTAAGTCTGTGAGACAGGACACAATCCATGGTGAAGTGAATGTAGCTACCAAAGGGATTGAACCTGTGGCTTTTCCCTAGAGTCCACCTTGGTAGATCAAAGAAGTTTGTGTCATGAATGGCTGTGAATTTTCAGTTCCCTGGAATTATCGGCCGGACCCTTCATTGTTGTACACATTGGAGTCCTTGGTCCCTTGCTGATCAAGAATGTGTGGGATGTTTTAGGACTCACTGGTCGTTGAGGATGTGACCGTGGTCTTTACCCAGGAAGAGTGGGCTTTCCTGGATCTTGATCAGAGGAGACTCTACAGAGATGTCATGATGGAAACCTTGAGAAACCTGGCCTCAGTAGGTAAGAACACAACCGTTTATTATTATTATGTATTCCTTTAGTAGTTGGAAATACTTTACTCATCAACTTAGTTCCAGTATTTGGGCTGAGGAATGGGAAAAAATTGTTAACTGAGATGATCATGGTTCCTTGGTGTATGGAGCTCACATATCCTAGCTTCTCCATGAACATAAAGCTCCATATATCAAAGGAATATTTCTCTTGTGATTAAAAGCCCTGAAGCTCTTTAATTGTTATTAAGTGCAAGCATAGGCTTCAGAGGTCACTGAGGAGTATGGAGAGATTGAGGATTTGGGCCCTTGGAGAGAGTTGTACTGTGTTCATGACAAGTTTGGCGTGATTATTTGCTGCAAATAATGCACACATGTCCATCTTCAGAGAGCCTGAAGGGCACCCTGTTGGCTCAGTAACAGGGAAATGTTCATTGTTTTTCACTTTCTTCCCTCACGATACACATTTCTCCTTGGTCCCCAAGACAGATCTACCTATTTTATATCCCAGAAAAGCCCGGGAGAAATCTGAGTAAAGTTGAGATAGGACACATTGAGGGCTACTGTGTACCTAGGCACCAGAAAAGGAAGAATTTCTCAAAGGAACAATTCTCTGTGGAGGGAATTACATTCCAAGCAGTCAGCTAGAAGCAGTCTGTTCCTGGGTGAGGACTCAATCCACAGATACATGAAGTTACTTTTCAGTTTTGGGCATCTTCTCTCACCTGTGGTCGTGCTGGACCTTTTCTTCCTGCGACGTTACATGTGTATTGTGTTCAATGTCTTTCTACTTCACTCTCCTAATGACACCCATTTGTGCCACTATTATTGTCAGTCTTCATGGAAGTATTTCCTTTTCAATGGCTTTTTGACCACTGCTGAAACACTGAAATGTGGATAAGTCTTCCTTTCTTCACAGCAAGCTTTTTTTTTTTTTTTTTTTAATTTTTATTGTGATTTGAGTGAAAGCTTACAGAGCAAATTTGCTTCCATACAACAGCTTACGTATACTTTGTCTTGTTACATTGACTGCAATTTCCCACAATGCAATAGCTCCCCTCTCACTTCCTCTCCATAGGTACTTATTCCCATGTCCTTCCCGCCCATGCATTCCTGCCCACCCCCCCATGCTGTCTCCTTCGGCATACTTAGCCCTTCTCTTCTCCCAGGATTCATCTGTCCATGAGTGTATCTACCTAATGTAAATGTTCAGCTCATGTACCTGTCTTTTGCTTGGCTGGAAGCCACAGGAGGGAATTCAGTTCCAGACCTCAAGTGCAGGTAGGGGCTGTACTCTCAGTGGTTCCACCAAGCTCTGTCAGACCAGCAAAACTGGTTCCTTTTTTTTTTTAAATGATTTTGAGTTTTGTTCCACATTGTTTTCCCTCTCTACCCAGGATGTCTGACATAGATCTCCCTCTGAATGGTTGACAGTGGTAGCCGGGCACTATCTTCTGTTCTCATAGTCATATAGGCTGAGGATTGCATGGTGTACCAGTCACTTAGAATAACTCTTTCCATGAATCTTTGATTTTCTTCATTCATCTTTGCTCTGTACAAGGGGAGACCCATCACTGCATCTAGATGACCACTTGCAAGCTTTTAACATCCCAGTCGCTACCTCCTAAAATTGGGTATAGAACAGTGTTTTTGTGTTGTATGTTATGTCAATTAAGTTTGATGTCCCCTGTGACTGTGGTCCCGAGCCCACAAGTCCAACTACTCACTTCCTCTGGGTAGCTGGCTGTGGCCAAGAAGTGACTACAACCTTGTCCTTTATCAGCTGTACCATATACCTGGGAATTCTTACAGAGCATACAAATACACTTACAGGAACATTGCCTGCTAACCCTATACACAGTCATGGGTACAATCTCCCCTGCATATACATACCTAATAATTCAGCCTGTCCACCCATCTATCCACCTGTAGATCAGTGCTTGCCTTCACTAACAACATGGTATTGTATGTGCGAAAGGGTTCATCTTTGTTGTCTGTACCTCCCATGCACCTCTCTATGTCTTCCTCTTTCTCAGTACCACCATGTTGATCACTCACATTTGGTACGTTGCTCTTTTCATCGAAATCAGTACTTGTTTCTACTAATCTAACAGCTTTCCCTCCCGTCCCCTCACCTCCCACCCCTGGCAACCAAAAAAGAAAATTTCTTTCCCTCTAAAAACCTGGCCTTGACTTTTTACAATAATGGACTAATACAATATTTGTGCTTCTGTGATTGACTTATTTCACTCAAGATAATGTCCTCTAAGTTCATGTTATGCAGTTTTTGCAGATTCTATGTTATTCTTTAGTTTTGCATAGTATTCCACTGTGTGTATGCACCTTAGTTAAGTTATCCATTCTTCTGTTGATGGGCACCTAGATTCTTTCCATATTTTGGCTATTGTAAATAGTGCTGTGTTATACATGAGTGTGTATCTATCTGTTGTCCTGGCTTTAACTTTTTAGGATATATATACCTAGTAATAGAATTGCTGGGTCAAATGCTATTTCTAATTTCAACTTTTTAAGGAATCACCATACTGCTTTCCACAGTGCTTGTATCATTTGATAGTCCCACCAGCAGTCCCAGTGTCTGCACATCCTTGCCAGCATTTGTAATTCTCTGTCTTGTTGATCGTTGTTACTGGTGCTGGGGCAAGATAGTATCTCATTGTTGTTTTGATTTGCATCTCTCTAATGGCTAATGATCGTGAGCAGTTCTTCAGATGTTTGTTGGCTGCCTGGATAACCTCTTTGGTGAAGTGTCTATTCATGTCTTCTGCCCATTTTGTAATTGGATTATTTGTCTTTTTGTTGTTGAGGTGTTGGAGTTTCTGTACATTCTAGAGATAAGTCCCTTGTCAGATACGTCATTGCCAAATATTTTTCCCAATCTGTAGGTTCTCTTTTGACTCTTGTAGAGAAGTCTTTGGTAGCACATAAACATTTAATTTTTAGAAGGTCCCATTCATCTTTTTTATCTTCCACAGCAGCCTTTTATTTCCCCTAATTTCTTTCGTTTTTGTTTCATGTTGTGAACCTTCACCTGAATGATTGATTCAGTCACTTTTAGTGATGGAGAAAAATTGTTTACTGATGATATAATATTGCCATTCATGAAGAATAACAATTGTTCCTCCTTGTTTGGACAAATCTCCAAGTCCCATGGCAATAAAGACCAGCATAAAATCCATGGGACATGTTTGAGGTGAGTGTTATTCAAATAAGAGAAACATCATAAGGTTTCATGACATTAAGACACACATGAGTATTTATATGTATATAACTGGACTTTGAACTAGTTCATGTCTATACAGTAATTATTGGTCTAAAAGAGGGCAGTGTATGTATTGCATGGCAACCAAATCTGGTGCCAGTTGGATTTTTACCGCAGTAGGGGGAAAATCACTCATCTGTTAGTTGGTCATACTATGGTGGCTTGTGTATTGTTTTCAGGCCTGAAGCCTTAATACCCGCAAGGTCACTCATTGTGGACAGGTTTCCACACTAATACAGACTTAGAAGAAAGAAGGGGGTATCCATTTCTCAAAGAACTATCCATGAAAACCTCATGAATAACAGTGATAACTGTCTGATACATTACTGGAAAACTTGGTAAGTAGCCTGGAAAGATTACATAGTATTGTGCTGGAGGATGAGGCCTTCAGGTCAGAAGACACTCCATATAAGACTGGGGAAGTACTGCCTCCTCAAAGTAGAAAACAAAAATAATTAATACTCACTGCCATTGAGTCAATCCCGTCCCATATTGAACCCCATTGCATTTCCAAGGTGGCAAATGTTTACAGAAGTATATTGCCCCATCTTCCTTATCTGGAGCTCCTTTTGGGTTTGAACCACCAACCTTCTCGTTAGTATTCAAATGCCTTAGGCCTTGACCCAATAGAGTCGATCTTAATTGCGTGGTTGGAGGAAAGCTTTCAGGACTTTCATATGCTGATGGAGCAGACTTAAAATGGGAAGAAATCGCTACAAACATTTATTCATAATCAGAGTGTGGAATGTACAAAGTGTGAATGTAGAAAAAGAAATTGTCAAAAATGAGATGGAATGCATAAAGATTCATATTCTAGACATTAGTGAGCTGAAATGGATCGGTATTGGACATTTGAGTCAGGCAATTATATGATCTACCATGCTGGGAATGACAAATTGAAGAGGAATGGCATCACATTCATCATCAACAAAGAATATTTCAAGTTCTCTCCTAAAGTCAAATGCTGTCAGTAATAGGACAATACTCATATGTCTACATGGAAGACCATTTAATACTATTCAAATTATTACACCAATAACTAAAGGCAAAGTTGAAGAAATTGAAGATTTTTACTAATTTCTGCAGTTTGAGAGCAAACATGCCATCAAGATGACCTGATGATTACTGATGAGTGGAATGTTGAAAGTGAGAAACAAAGAAGAATCAGTAGTTGCAAAATGTGGTCTTCTGATGGAAGTGATTCTGGAGATCACAGGATAGAGTTTTGCATCAATTGATGGCTTTTTTATTGCAGATATCTTTTCAGCAACAAAAACAGTGGCTGTGTACATGGACCATGCAAGATGGAATACAGAGAAATCAGATTGAGTATATCTCTGCAGAGAGGTGACAAAGATGCTCAGTATATTCAGCTGAAACAAAGCCAGGAGTTGACAGAGGGAATAGAGTATCAGTTGTTCCTACACAAATTCAAGCTGTTTCTGAAGAAACTAATCTCCACAAAAGCCACAATATGACCTTCATTACATCCCACCTGTGTTTAGAGACCATCTGAAGAATTGGTTTGATGTGTTGAACACCAACAATTGAAAGATAACCTAATGAAACTTGTTTCTGAATGGAGTGTAGCTAAAGGAAATGGAAGAAATGACAAGATAAAAGCACTGAACAAAAGATTTCAAAAAGTAGATTGAATGGGAGAAGGAAGGGCTGCTTATGCACAGGGAGATAGCTCAGGGTGCAGAAGAGTATGAAGGGATGGACACTGGGAGGAGGTAACTGTGGGGAGGAAGTGGGAGGGGAGCTGCTGCATTGTAAATTTTGGTCAATGACATGAGACAGAGTGTATGTGAACTGCTGTATGAAAAGTGAATTTACTCTGTAAATCTTCACCCAAATCCTAATAAAAAATAAATAAATAAAAATAAAAATAATAAAAATAAAAATAAAAAAAGTAGATTGAGAAGACAAAGTCAATTATTTTAATGAAACATACAAAGACCTCGAGTTGGAAAACCAGAAGGGAAGAACATGCTTGGTGTTTCTCAAGCTGAAAGATATGAAATAATTCAGTCTTGAAGGGTTCTATGGATAACTTACTGAATGTTGCAGAAAACATGAAAAGAATATTGAAGGAAACAGAGTCACCATAGAAAAGAAAATGGTTGATGTTCAGCTATTTCAGGAGGTGGCGTACGATCAAGAACCAATGGTATTGAATAAAGAAGTCAAAGCTACAGTGCAGGAATTGGCCATAAAGAAGGCTCCAGGAATTGATGGGATACTCATTGAGATATTTCAACAAACGTACGTCACACTGGAAGCACTCACTTGTCTATGCCAAGATATTTGGAAGATAGCTACTGGCCAACTGATGAGAAGAGATCTGTATTTGTACTCATTCCAAAGAAAGCTGATCCCACAGAATGTGGAAATTAGCTAACTGTTTCATTCATATCACATGCAAGTAAAATCTTACTGAAGATAGTTGAAGAATGGTTGCAGCAGTATATTAACAGGGAATTTCCAGAATGCAAGCTGGATTCAGAAGAGGACATGCACCAGGGAGGTCATTACTGATATCAGATGGCTCTTGGCTGAAAGCAAAGAGTAGCAGAAAGATGTTTACCTTTGTTTTGTTGACTATGCAAAATCATAGGACTGTGTGGAGCCTATCAAATTATGGATAATGTTGGGAAGAATGGGAACTTCAAAACACTGAATGGAATTCCTCAGCAACCTATACATAGACCAGGAGGGTGTCACTCAAACAGAACAAGGGGATACTGCATTGTTTACAATCAGGAAGGGGGTGCACCAGGGTTGTATTCTTCCGTATGCTGAGTAAATAATCCAAGAAGCCTGACTGTATGAAGAAAAATGTAGCATGAGGATTGGAGGAATACTCACTAACCACTTGTGATATGCAGATGATGAAACCTTCCTTGCTGAAAATGAAGATGAATTGGAAACTGTACTAATGAAAATCAGAGACTAGAGTCTGCATTTTGGCTTACACCTCAACATAAAAAAAAATGAAAATCCTCGCACTGGACCGGTAAGCAGCATGATTATAAACAGATTAAAGATTGAAGATGTTAAGGATTTCATTTTACTTGGATCCATAATCAACACCCATGGAAGAAGCAGTCAGGAAGTCAGACGTCACATGGCACAGGGCCAGTCTACTGCAAAAGATGAACAAAGATATCACTTTGAAAACATAAGGTGCATGTTTTGGTTCTCTATTGCCACTCATTAGATAATATACAGATGGGTGGCCTTAACAAACAGGAGTTTATTCTGTTACAGGAAAGGAGGCTAGAAGCCTGAGTTCAAAGTGCCAGCTCTAGGTGTAGTGAAGGCCCCTCAACCTTTGGCTTCAGCACTACTTCTTGCTAGAAGTTAAAGTCTTTTCTCAACTCAGGTAACTGATGGCTGCTGAGGCTGACAAACCCAAGGTTGACAAATAAAATGGCACAGTCCCAAGATTACCAAACATCATGGCAGGCCACTAGTTCAAGTCCAGAGACAGTTTAAAGATTGGCAGAAAAAATCACAGGCTGCAGAATAAAGAGTCAGGTACATGGAGGGTCCAAGTGTGCCAAAAAGCTCAGAGACCATTTTCAGAATTTCTCCTTGTATACTGCAAGTAGACCACATCTTAAGGCCACTTTTCACCTACTGAGGTAGTTTGGTTTATGTGTCAACTTGGCTGGGCCTGGTTGAGTGGCTGGGCAGCTCGATGTAGTATTCCCCATGATGGGACTGGACTGGTAATCAACTCCATGGTGGAATCTACTATGAGCAGCTGAGTAGCTGTCTTTGGGTATGTGGTCTGCTTCCTGTATATAAGGAGAAG
>NW_006922795.1:80573-88836 GCF_000298275.1 Orycteropus afer afer
CTTTTTACTTGTCAACCTTGGGCTTCTCAGCCTCAGCAGCCAACAGCTGTCTGAGTGAAGAAATGCCTCTAGCTCCAGTGGGCCGGGAGCAGAAGGCAGAACTGGACCCCAAGGTTGAGGGGCTTTCACCCAGTCCCTAGAGCCTGGCACTTTGAACTTGGACTTAAAACCTCCAAATTGTAAGAATAAACTCCTGTTTGTTAAGGCCATCCCCTTTGTGGTATGTTTCCTGTCAGAGTAGCACTAGGTAACCAGAACACCTATGCTAGTAGATTCCACCATGGAGTTGATGGCCAGCCTCATTATGGTAGATTCAGATGTGCAGCCACTCAAATCCAGGCCCTTGACTCACAGCTTAATTTCCACAGTGCCCTAACCGAAGTCATGGTATTTTCAGTTGCCTCATCTGCATATGAGACCTGGACAATGAATAAAGAAGACCAAAGAAGAGTTGATGCTTTTGAATTGTATTGGAAAGTGTGGTGTAGTAAATTACTTAGTGTGGCTTTTCTACCCATAAGTCTTTGTAAACTCAGTGGTGGAATGAGCAACTGAGGAGCTCCTGATTGTAAATGTTATCCACGTGGAGTATTTCTGTTGGGCGTGGCACAATACAATGTTCTGGTAGGTTCCCACTCCCTCTCAGGTGCTTAGAATTCTGATGCTGTGATTGGCTAGTTTGACCACCCTGCTGGGCTCAAAAGGAGGCCTCCTGGAGGCAGAATGCTCTCTGACTGCTGGTTGAGGAAGATGAGCTGCTGAAAGAGACACACGCCCCTGAAAGAGACACGTGCTGCTGGGAAAGAGACACAAGAGACACGCATCGCTGAGTGAGACACCGAGGGACCAGTACTGCTGGGAAAGAGACTGTGAGAGACTGTTGGCTGAGGGACGGTGGGCTGAGAGAGAGACTGAGCATTTTTCCTGAACTTGAATTGTAGCCTGTGGTGCTTCCCTAATAAACCCCAAAATCTGTGAGCTCTGTGTGGCCACTGCAGTGAATTATCGAACCCAGGAGAGAGGTGGTGGGTGCTTTGGGAGGAACGTTGGTGAAAGTGCTGGAGAGAGGCAGCATGTCTGGCCTTGCAGTAAAAGGCCTTGGGTTACTGCTGGTAATCCTGTCTTCCTCTCGTGGGATTAGAGGAGGTCAGAACATGTGGCCTCCTTGCCATTTTTGCAGAAAGGATACTGAAAATACCATGGGCTGCCAGAGTAATTAACCAATTTTTCCTGGAAGAAGTGCATATTGGACAGTGGAATGGCCAGACTTGGTCTTACTTTGGTTGTGTTGTTGGAAGGAATCAAGCCCTGGAGAATAATATGTTTTGTAAAGTGTGGCGTTGGTGAAAAAAGGGAAGACACTCCATGAGATTGATTGACACAGTAGCCGCAACAGTGGGCTCAAGTATAGCAGGGATCATGAGGATATCACATGACCTGGCAGTGTTTCATTCTGTGGTACATGGGTTCTGTCTAAACTGGAGCCATCTCTACATGTAAATGACAAAAAAAATAATTCTAGATTCCTCAAACATATTACTGAGCAGGCTGCTTTCAATGAGTTTGTGTCACTCTACACAGTGTTTGCAACAGTCCATTTCCCACATGGATCCTGAAAGCTTCAGGAGCCTGGTATGGGAGGATGGATTAATGGCTTGATACTGGAGGGTGACACACGTTTAAAGCAGCCTGCTTGGCTGCTATCTTGGAAGGTATATAACTGTTCCTTTCCTACTCGGTTCAAATTCTTACCTCCAGTTGATTTGGTTACTCTGCAACAGGTAGACTGCTCTTGTGTAGATTGCAATTCCTGAACTGTGTCAAACTACATGAAAACCCTTATATGTACTGATGTGTATATATACATATGTACACATACATGTTCATATGAATAAAACTAGTTAATGAATTATGTGTTCAGAAAATTTTTACCACATTTTCAAAAATACAAGACAGATAGGGAATATTTTATACATATTTTACTTTGATTACTGGGAAGCCTTCTATTTTAGAAAAATTCTGACCATGATGGTCATATTTCTGCTAGATAAATTAACATGGAACATGAGATAAATCAGTACACAAATCACGCACAGTCATTGTGTCTTGTTACTATGGAATGGGAACAAATTTATTTCCAACAGTCTGTTTCCTATGTTTAACAGAAGTCGTAATGGAAAGATTCTCTGTGAAAGTAATGACGACAGTCTGTGTGGGAAAACCTTCAGCCGTGTTCCAGATATTGCTGTGGTACAGAGGAACCCTCCGGACGTCAATCCTTTTCAATCCTGTGTCTGGGGAATGGCTTTCATGGACGAGTCATCACCTGAGTGTGACACCAGATCGTACTTCCCAGGCAATACCTGTCACTGTATGAAATGTAGAGAAGCCTGCAGTTGTCCCTCTCATGGCACCATTCATGTGACAACTCTCAAGGGAAGAAAGCTGGACAGATGTAATGTATGCAGGAAGGACTTTTGCATGTCAACTCTTCAAGTTTCTGTGACAACACCCACTGGTGAAAAATGGTGTGATTGTAACAAATGTGTGAAAGATTTTTGTAGTTTCTTGTCTTTTTGGACACATGTGAGATGTCATGAACTTGAATGTAAAGAATGTTGTAAAATAGGTACTCATCTATCATCTCTGATGTTTCATACAAAATTTCACAAGACAGATAAGCATTATGAATATAAGGAATGTGAGAGAGCATTTAGTTGGCTTTCACAGCTCCATATACATAAAAGAATTCACAGTGGAGAGAGCCCCTATGCATGTAAGGAATGTGGGAAAGCATTTATTTGGCCCTTACCCATCTTTATACATAGACAAATTCACAGTATAGCAAAATCCAGAGAATGTAAGGAATGTGGGAAAGCATTTAGTCAGTCTTCAAACCTTTCTATACATAACAGAATTCACGGTGGAAAGAGGCCTTATGAATGTAAGGCATGTGGGAAAGCCTTTAGACATTCCTCATGTCTTACTCAGGGTATCACAAAACATACTGGAGAGAGTCCCTGTGAATGTGAGGAATGTCAGAAATCCTTTACGTGTGCCTATTCCCTCTTCTTACACATAAGAAGAACACATAGTTCAGAAAAGGCTTGTGAATGTAAGGAATGTGGGAAAGCCTTTACTCTTGCTGCAGTACTCACTGCATATAAAAGAATTCATGGTGCAGACAGACTTTATGAATGGAAAGAACGTGAAAATGCCTTCACCCAGGCCATAAAACTCACGGAACACATGCGAGTTCATAGTGGAGAGAAGCCTTATGAATGTAAGGAATGTGGGAAGGCCTTTAGTTACCCCTCATTCCTCACTGTTCATATGCGAACACACAATGGAGAGAGGCCTTATGAATGTAAGGAATGTGGGAAAGCCTTTAAACAGGCCTCACACCTCACTTCACATATGGTAACTCACAGTGTAGAGAAGCCTTATGAATGTAAGGAATGTGGGAAAGGTTTTACAAATGCGTCATACCTCAGTATACATATGCGAATTCACAGTGGAGTGAGGCCTTATGAATGTAAGGAATGTGGGAAAGGCTTTATAAAGGCTTCACACCTCACTGTACATATGCGAACTCACAGTGGAGAGAAGCCTTATGAATGTAAGGAATGTGGGAAAGCCTTTAGCCAGGCCTCACACCTCACTACACATATGGGAACTCACAGTGAAGAGAAGCCTTATGAATGTAAGGAATGTGGGAAAGCCTTTACAAAGGCCTCATACCTCCCTGTACATATGCGAACTCACAGTGAAGAGAAGCCTTACGAATGTAAGGAATGTGAGAAAGTGTTTCCAAAGGCCTCCCACCTCACTGCACATATGCGAACTCATATTGGAGAGAGACCTCATGAGTGTAAGCAGTGTGGGAAAGGCTTTAGAAAGGCCTCCAATCTCACAGTACATATGCGAACTCACAGTGGAGAGAGGCCTTACCAATGTAAGGAATGTGGGAAAGCCTTCACACAGGCCTCAAACCTCACTGTACATATGCGAATTCACAGTGGAGAGAGGCCTTATCAATGTAAGGAATGTAGGAAAGGCTTTACAAAGGTCTCACACCTCACTGTACATATGCGAACTCACAGTGGAGAGAAGCCTTATGAATGTAAGGAATGTGGGAAAGCCTTTACAGAGGCCTCACACCTCACTAGACATAGGCAAACACACACTGGAAAGAGGCCTTATGAATCTAAGGAATGTGGGAAAGCCTTGACAAACGCCTCATACCTCACTACCCATATTGGAATTCACAGTTGAGAGGGGCCTTATGTACGTAACGACTGTGGGAAATCCTTTAAGAGTTCATCACACCTCACTGGACACATGAAAATTGTCAGCGGCCAGAGGCTTATCAAAGCATTCAGTTCTTTCTCAACCCGCAAGACAAAGAAGAGCTCCCAGTGGAGGCAGGTTATAGGATTATAGGATGGTAGATGGGGGAAAGCCCAGGGTAGTTCCTAACACTTCACATGTGAAAACTCACAGTGCAGAGTCTATTCTGTAACAATAGTGGGCTGTTTGCTCCTGACTCTTAAAATTTCAAAGAGCAAATTTCTGAAAATCTCCACTTAAAGAACAAAGTTTCTCAGTGAATAACAGGTCAGTATTAAATAAGGGGTCATTAATAGTACTATGTGCCTTTGGGAGAAATGACGGTTTTACTTTAACTCTTGTACTGTCCTCATCAATGTTTATTACTTACTGAATCCAAGTGAAATTTTGCATTTCTTACGAGTCTTTGTCTAGCCCAGATCAGGCTACAGGAATTGTTGTTGTTGTTAGGTGCTTTCGAGTTGCCTTCGAGTCATAGCAGCCCTCTCTGCACAGAACAAAACACTGGCTGGTCCTGTGCCAGCCTCACAAGCTTTGCTATATCTGAGTCCTTCATTTGAGAGTTTTACTGTGTCTTATTTCTGAAAATGAACACATTTTTGCCATACTTTCCTATGAGAAAATTGACTATTTGACACTTTATGATTAGTTTCTCATAGGGCGACATTTTGAGATTGTGCAACTATTATCTTTTTTTTTTTTTTTTTTTTTGTATTTTGGCCTACTGATTTTCATAGCCATTGATAAATATTACCTATAATTATTAGTACTGTGGTCTTCACCTATGCCCTGTGGTGGCATAGTGGTAAAAGCATTTGGCTACTAACCAAAAGGTTGGTAGTTAGAATCTACTAACCACTTCTCAGATGCAAGATGAGGCAGTCTGTTTAGTTAAGACTGACAGCTTTGGAAACCCAGTCAGAGTCAGTATGAGTCAGAGTCAACTCGCTGGCAGTGAGTTTGCTTTTTTTGTGTGTGTTTGGTAGTCACCAAATGGTATTTCCTGTTCCAGTCATTTCTTCTATGTTTAGTCATTGGAATTCTGTAAGAATGAGCTTTCCCTTCTCTCCTCTTTATTTATTTATTCAGTTGTTGATAACAGTAGAGTCAGTTGCCATATTACAAATGAGTTCAGTTCTAAGTCTGCCTTTAAGATAAATTTGTATGCTAATTTATTCCTAAATTGAAACAGTTGGTGTGTGTATGTAATACAAGTTAAATATGTGTCTTGGTATATATAGTATGTAGCATGCCTTTGTATGAATAAAAAGCATTAAAAAACAGCAGTTCAAAGTTGATTATTGTATTTAGAGATAATGTATATGACACTCATACTGTTTTGATGCCCCTCACAAATTAGTATCCATTTGTCTTTTTGGACAAGTTCATTGAGGAGCCCCAGGGACGCACCACATGGGCTTTGCTCGTACCAACCAAACATAAGGGATTGGGCAGATGTGTAAGAGAGAGAATTGCAAAGAATGGACCCTGCCCTACCCAGTTCACTTGTGCCATCATGGAGGTGCTAGCCTGAGCCTGGCTCCAGCAGTGAGAGGGAGCAGCATGTAGACGGGGGGTCACCAGTCTGTAAGGATGGGGCCTGAGTTCCTGCAGGAGGCTGGCTTAATGTGGGCGAAGCTTAATGTAGTTGTTTTGTAGCTGTGGGTTTTGGGTAAATTGGACATTTCTTAACCAGGCTCTGCCATATAATCAAATCCATATTACTTCTTTCTTTTCTTGCACATACTATTACATATTTGTTTACTTTAAGCTCCTTTCAGTATTCTCCCCCTTTCCTTTTCCTGGGCTTACACTGTAAACGTTTTAGGCTTTGTAGGCCAGCTACTCAAAACTTTTAACTGTGCCATTGTAGCTCAAAAGCAGGTATAGACAGTAGTCCTTGAATGGTTGTCCATTTTCCAAGAATAAGGTGTTTCCAAAAGCAGCTGTGGGGCACAAGATACCTCGGGCTGTGGTGTGGGCTGACCCCTGACTTCGTAGATTCAACTACAGGGAGCCAGCAAATCACAGAGGACCCTTCAAAATGAACAGAAGGCTTCTGTGCAGCTTCCCTTCTGTGAGTGCACCTGACATGGTAAAAGGTATAGGACAGTTACCTCACTGAGGCCCTGCCTAGTGACAGTGGCCAGTGCTCATGTAACTATGAGACCCTCCATTATCCTGACCTTCTTCCCTGCTACCCACCTTCTCTGTTTAAAAAAAAAAAATGTCTTTTGAAACAACTCAAACTGATGGCAGTCATTCAGTTTCTTCTCTTTATGGTACTGGAGAATTTGACAACAGATATGGTGGTGGATGCACATTATGAACAATAAAACCAAAACCCACGATCACTGCCATGCTGTGGATTCTGACTCACAGCTCTCCTTGTAGGATGGAGTAGAACTGCTACGTTGGATTTCCATGGCTGTCAATCTTGATGGAGGCAACCCCCAAACCAAACCCACTGCATGGAGTGGATTCTGATGCATAGCGCCCCTAGAGGACAGACTGGAACTGCCACCCAGGATTCCCAAGGCTGTCAGGCTTTACCAACGCTGACTTACTCCTCTTTCTTCTTTGGAGCGTCTCGTGGGTTAAAACCAGTGAACTTTTGGTTAGCAGCCCAGTGCTTTAACTATTGTACCAGCAAAACTCTTTGATCAATGTAACAGATGTTACTGAATTGTATACATGAAAACATTACATCTGAAAATGTTGTTTGAGATATATCTATTTACCAAAAATAAAAAACCCACCTGTATTTTTATATGGGACAACTGAATCGTGAACTTTGACATTTTTGTTATTATTCTCAATGTATTTTATTATTCTTACTGTCTTTCATATTTTGAAAAGGAACTCCATACTCATGATTAAAAAAAAAAAAAATACACATTCAGATGTTACATGTCCATTCGAGCCCCATCCAACCGAATATACATCCCTGGTGGGTTTTTTTTTTTTTTTTTTAATTTATGTCTTTGTTAGAACAGTTTGGTTTTGCAAATATTTAACACAGAGAAATGGGGGGGAGAAGGAAAAGGAACAAAGACTACGTCATTATTCTTAAACCTGGGGGTAGCAGCAGAGCCTATAAGAAAAGGGTTCAATCCAGAGCTTCTAATTTAATGTCTGCATGGCTCCACCCCAGCAGATGAACAGCCTTCAAACCTTGGGAACCCAGCGTGTGCAACCTCTGGAGTTTGCTGGGTACCAGCTTCCAGAGCAAGGCCTTTCTCTGAACTTTCCCCCTGTGCCAGAAGTGATACCGAAGTACCTTATCATCTTGGTTAAGTTCTCCTGGTGATAGGGCCACCCAAACTCAGCCCGGCCTTTGGGCTCCAACCGTCTCATGAGGAAAATGTTCTGTGACACACGGTGTGAGGGATGTGTTCATCCGGCACAGAGATCACTTCCACCAGAAATGCCTTGAGGTGAACGCTAAACAAAGAGACCCACTACTGGCGAGTCAATTCCAACTCATAGCGACTAGTACAGAGTGGCACTGCCCCATAGGGTTTCCATGGCTGTGTCTTTACAGAAACCAACCAGCTCAGCTTTGTACACTACAGCAGCTGTTGCGTTCAAAGCGCCAACCTTTTGGTTAACAGCCAAATTCTTTAATGACTACACCACCAGAGCTTCATGATGTGAACGGAATTCAATTGATAAAGAGTTGTTTATCGATTAATACAAATTAATTAAGTACAATTAATAACAAATGAAAAAATGTTTGCACAGCATCCAAATCACATGAGGTCCTGTGTCACAGAACGTGTCATTGATAGTTGTTACGTGCCCTCGAGTCGGACCCGACTCATAGCGACCCCTCCTTGGGTTTCCGAGGCAGTATCAGTACGGAAGTAGATTGCCCTGTCTTCCTTCCAAGGAGTGGCTGGTGGATTTGAAC
>NW_006922795.1:90761-107936 GCF_000298275.1 Orycteropus afer afer
ATGTACCATAGTTTGGTTATCCATTCCTCAGTTGATGGACATCTAGGTTGTTTCTATGTTTTGGCTATTGTAAATAGTGCTGCGATGAACATTGGTGTGCATATATCTGTTCTCGTTGTGGCTCTCATTTCTCTAGGGTATATACCTAGTAATGGGATGGCTGGGTCAAATGGTATTTCTAATTCCAACTTTTGAAGGAATCGAAGTCTGGTGCATTTGACTGCTAACCAGAAGGCTGGCGGTTCAAGCCCACCAGCTACTCCTTGAAAGGAAGACTGGGCAATCTATTTCTGTAGAGATACTGCCTCAGAAACCCAAGGAGGGGTCGCTAGGAGTTGGATCCAACTCGATGGCAATGACTTGGAAATAAGACAGTGGGGGCAAAGAGCGGTAGCCACGTCCTAGGCACCTGTTCCTTCTGTTTATTCTCCTGGGCCTAGATTTTTAGTTTCTCTTAGAGGTGTTCCTTCATGCGGACCACCTTGGACTGCAAGTAGAAGGAGCCACCCACAGACTTGTCATTCACCTTGAACAAATGTTCATAGTTCTGGGTCTCCTTGAGGCTTTGCTTGGAGACGTTGACAATGTGCTGGGCCTCCTGCAGACTGAGGCTAGAGGTTGGATGTCGTGGCCGACTGCTGGCTAGTGCATCCCTGGGCATCACATGCTTCCCAGCAGGCTGCAAACTCCTGCTTCAGGGCCCGAACACAGACCCTGCCCACCACCTTTGTTCCCATCGCAATGACCTAGGCCAGGTACTTGGGCATGGTGGCCGCTCTGTCATTAAGGGCACGCTCCATCTTCTGTGGCCCTGTGACCTTGGCAGAGGGGGTAGGAGAAATTCCCAACTGAACTTTTGTTAGGTTAACAGATTTGTTTTAAGAAACACACTTCAAATTTTGAGAGTTGCTACCAAATTGTCCTCTGTAGCAATTTTGCCATTTAAACTTTGTCAATAATATATGAGTGCATGTTGCCCCACAACATCACCAGCACAGTGTTAAACTGTGATCTTTGCCAAACTGGAAGGTCAAAAAGTATTCCATGGAAATGCCACTTTGGAAGACGGTGTGGAAGTTTCTTACCAATCGGACCTAGCCCTACCATTCTTGTCCTACAATGGCACTCCTAAGTATTTACTCAAATGTGTCAAAAACATATGTCCAGAAAAGCTGCACACAACTGTTTATAGCAGCTGTTTTCATAATTACCACAACTTGGTAGGAGAGGGGTTGAAGGTAGAGATGGGCCACATTGTCATCTTCTGTCTCCAGTTGGCCTCTGAGCCAACTCCCAGTGAAAGATTTGCTGATGGGTTCAAACTGCGGACATTTTGGTTATCAGCCCAATGCCTTAATCACAACACTGCCAGAGCTCCTTTATAAGGGTCTATCCAGATATCAAAGTTCTTTGCTCTGTACACTTAATATTGGAACACCTTTTAATATATACATGTATCTATGGGAATGGAAGTAAAAACTGCTTATAATGGTCATTTTCACAAGTATTTCACAATTTACCTACTGGTCCTTGTAATGGCACGTGCCTTCCAGCTTCTCATCCTGGACAACTCTCACCAGGAAGCATTGTACTTGGAGAGATCACAATGGGTTTGTGTTGTCTGTGTCCACTCATAGGGAAACAATCCTGATGTGAAAAGACAACAATCCATTAAAGGGAAGTCAGACAGGAGACTTCAATTATAAAATAAAGAAGTATTCATGAGGAGTAAAGAAATGATTTCTTTAAACAGTATGGTAATATCTTTTGAAATGACCAAATATGTTTATTCTACCCACTTAAAAAAAATCTGTTCAATCATCTCAGACATGTGGTAGTGATCTAGTTTCTTGTCTGTACAGTTATGGAGGAGTTTACAATGGGTGCTGACTAAGGTTGCATATCATGATGAAAAAGACCAAAGACAGTCCTTTCAAGTTGATTCAGACTCATTGTGCCCCTATAGGATGCCCTGTGGGATTCAGGTAGTAAAAGGTAGGAGGAATCAAAGGGTTAACTAAAACACAAGCTTCAGGCTTATCTGCTACAGCTAATGGCCAAACCACATTCTAGAAAGTAGGGTGCAGAAGCAAACAGCAACCTCACCCAGCTCTATGCATCAAGACTTTTTGTAGGTGTTACAGCATCCTCAATTCAAGCTCTCTAAGCACACACACCACATCGTTAGATAACTGATACATGACCAAAAATAGGACCGATGCCTTGAGAGCCATTGCATGCATGACATCTGATAGAAAGTCATGTCAAGTATCCCTTCAGCCTTGGCAACTCACACCAGTATACTGCCTGCCAGCCTTGACCTCCTCAGTCCCTGTAGCTGCGTGAACCGGGAAAAGCCTCCAGGTTGATGTTTGATCCAGGAACTGTGGACTTGCCAGCTTCTGTAAGTGTGTGTGTGCCATTTTCCCAAGATGAATTTCTCTCTCTGCATTTGACTGGCGTTGCTTCTCTAGAGAGCTGAACCCCACACACAAGTGCTGTGCTGTTTCTTTCCTACTCAGTTCAAGTTGTTACTCGCAGTTGATGGGGTTGCTCTGCAACAGGGAGACTGCTCTCGTGTAGATTGCAATTCCTGAACTGTGCAAAACCCCTCGGAAATCCTCATTATATACTGCCGTGTTTATATACATGTATAAAAGTTGTTGTTGTTAAGTGCCATCAAGTCGTTTCCGACTCATAGTGACCCCATGCACAGCAGAACAAAACACCGCCAGGTCCTGAGCCAGCTCCATGATCCTTGCTACACGTGAGCCCATCACTGCTGCCACTGTGTCAATCCACCTCGCTGAGGGCCTTCCCCTCTTTCATCGACCCTCCACCTTACCCTTCTCCAGGAAATGGTCCCTTCTGACAACATGACCAAAGTAGGTGAGACACAGTCTGGCCATTCTTGCTTCCAAGAAGCATTCTGGCTGCACTTCCTCCAGGACAGACCTGTTAGTTCTTTTAGCAGCCCACGGTACTTACAGCATTCTTCGCCAGCACCACAGCTCAAAAGCATCAACTCTTCTTTGGTCTTCCTTATTCATTGTCCTGCTCTCACATGCGTATGAGGTGATTGAAAATACCGTGGCTTGTGTCAGGTGCACCTTAGTCTTCAAGGAGACGTCTTTGCACTTCAGCACTTGAAAGAGGTCCTTTTCAGCCAACTTGCCCAGTGCTATTAGTCGTCTGATGCCCTGGCTGCTGCTTCCATTGGCATCAATTGCAGAACCAAGCAATGTGAGGTCTTTGACAATTTCAATCTTCTCTCCATTTACCATAATGCTGCTTATAGGTCCTGTTGTGAGGACTTTTATTTTCTTTATATTGAGATGTGATCCACACTGCAGACTGTATTCTTCAGTCTTCATCAGCAAGTACTTCAAGTCGTCCTCATTTTCAGCAAGCAAAGTTGTGTTACTAGTGTATCACAGGTTGTTAATGAGTCTTCCTCCAATCCTTATCCCACGTTCTTCTTCATATGGTCCAGCTTCTCGGATTATTTGCTCAGCAAACAGATTGAGTAAGTTTAGTGAAAGGATACAACCCCTCTTCAATTTCCTGTTCCTGGCATAGTACACCAAAACTGGCTCATTTCAGCCCACTAATGCCCAGGATAGGAGCTCTGGTAGCATAGTGCCTAAGGCACTTGACTGCAAACCAGAAGGCTGGAGGTTCAAACCCACCAGCCACTCCTCAGAAGGAAGGTTGGTCACTCTACTTCCATAGTGATAATGCCTCGGAAACCCAAGGAAGGGTCTTTATGAGTCAGGTCTGACTCAGCACACGTTACAACAACAAAAGTACAGCTCTCCCTCTCGTACTGTGTTAGGGGTTAGGAAACAGGGCAGAAGTCCATAGTCGCAGGCCCTGAGTGCATGTAGGGTACTGGCTGATGTTGGTGCTCTCCTGATGTCACCAAAGGTATGAAGCTGGGCACAGTGATTCCAGGTGTGTCTTATGTGGGGTCTTCACACCCATTTTTAATTCCTCCTGGTGGGGAATGCTTTTCCCTTGAGAATTTCAGGTGTGTAGAAAGCATGAATTCCTAACCTGGCTCTTTGTCCTCCTACTATGCCTTGAGCTGGTATTTAATCTATAATTTTGTTGTTGTTGTTGTTGTTGTTCTCCATGGTCTTGAATGAGAGTCTAAAACTAAAGTGTTCTATTTTACTAGAGAAGCTCAACCTCTGTGATGTATACATTGAATTTCTTGAGTTTACAGTTTCCACTAGAAGAATATTTATAGCTGTTGTGCTGAGAATTTTTTGATTTAATGAGAAACTTCTAAAACCACAGGAATATCTGTTTCAACTGATGTCATAGTTACTCTAAGGTTTATTTAAATCTGTAGATTCTTGCAGGCTCCTGTTTTACTGAGAAAGGCCTGCCAGAATGCCTGTGTTCAGTATTTTAGCCATTGTAGGAAAACTAGCCAAGATCCAGTGTGTATACGCGGATGTCCCTGGAGACTGTATTTAGAAAGAGCTTGAATTTGTACTATTGTGTACACAGATATTGGGCTGTTTGATAACAGCTGGATCGCAAATGACTAAGTTTTGAATGCATTGTTTATTTGAACAAGAACTCCTGCTAAAACAGTATCTCAGTTGACTTACACTGTGTTTAAAATGAAAGATAGATTACTTAAATTATGTTTTTCCAACTAATATTGTCTTCAAAGGTTCGAAAGTCAGTATGAACTTTAGAAGTACCCTTGTCAGCTAGAAGCAGTCTGCTCCTGGTTGAGGACTCAAATTCACAGATACCTGAGGCTACTTTTCAGGTTTGGGCATCTCCTCTCACTTGTGGTCATGCGGACCCTTTTTTTCCTGTGATGTTACATGCGTATTGTGTCCATCATCTTTCTACGTTACTGTCCTAATTACACCCATTTATGCTACCATTACTCTCGCTCTCAGTCCTCATGGAAGTATTTCCTATTCAATGGCTTTTTAACCATTACTGAAACAGTGAAATGTGGATAAATCTTCCTTTCTTCACAGCAAACTTTTTTTTTCCATAATTCCTTTTAGTTTTGTTTCATGTTGTAAACCTGCATTTAAATGATAATTGGTTCAGTCACATTTAAGGATGGAGAAAAATGAAGCACCGATCATATAATGTTGCAATTCATGAAGAGTAACAATTGGTTCTCCTTGTTTGGACACATCTCCAAATTGCGTGACAATAAAGACCAGCATAAAATCAATAGGACATGTTTGAGGTGAGTGTCATTCAAAGAAGAAAATACAGTGCCTCCAGAAAAAATTTTAGGGTCTCATGACATGAAAATACACATATGTTTATTTATATGTGCATAATAGGACTTTGGACCAGTTCATAACAGTCATTACTTCCCTAAAGGAGGGCAGTGTATATGTTACACAGTAACTGAATCTGGTGCCAGTTGGATTGTGACCCCAGGAGGGAAAAATCACTCATCTGTCAGTTTGTTGTGCTGTGATGGCTTGCATGTTGTTTGGAGGCCAGAGGCTAAACCACCAGTATTTCAAATCCCAGCAAGGTTACCCATGGCAGACAGGCTTCAGCGGAGTTTCCAGACCAATACAGACTGGGAAGCAGGAAGGCAATGCCCATTTCTCAAAGACTTGTCCTGTGAAAACCTTATGAGTAACAGTGACACACAGTCTGATATATTACTGGAAAACTTAATGAATATTCCAGAAACGTATCTGATATTGTGCTGGAGGGTGACCCCCTTGGGTCAGAAGACACTCCAAATAAGGCCATGGAATTACTGCCTCCTCAAAGTAGAAAACAAAAATAATCCCAACTCACTGCCATCGAGTCAGTTACGTCCGATAGTGAACCCCACTGGGTTTCCGAGGTGGTAAATCTTTAGAGAAGTATATTGCCCCATCTACCTTCCGCAGAGCAGCTGGTGGGCTTGAACTGCCCACCTTCTCATTAGTAGTCAAATGTCTTAGGCCCTGAGCCAATTAGAGTCTATCTTAATCCTGTGGATGGAGGCAAGCTTTCAGGACCTTCATTTGCTGGTGGAGCATGACTTAAAACGGGAACAAAGACTGCAGACATTCATTAATAATCAGAACACGAAGTGGACAAAGTATGAACGTAGAAAATAGGGAGTTGTCAAAAATGAGATGGAATGCCTGAAGATTGATATCCTAGGCATTACTGAGCTGAAATGGACTAAACTCACTGCTCTCGTCTATTCCCACTCATAGCCACCCCTGCTTGCATTTCTGAGGCAGTATCTCTACAGAAGTAGATTGCCCAGTCTTCCTTCTGAGGAGTGGCTGGTGGGTTTGAGCCACCAGCCTTCTACTTAGCAGTCAAATGCCTTAGGCACTATGCCACCACGGCTCCCAACATGGACTGGCATTGACCATTTTGAATCAGGCAATCATATTATCTACCATGCTGGGAATGACAAACTGAAGAGGAATGGCATTCCATTCTCATCACAAAGAATATTCCAAGATCTCTCCTGAAGTGCAATTTTGTCAGTAGTAGGATAATAGCCATATAATGATGTAGAAGACCACTTAATACTAGTATTCAAATTTTAACACCAATAATTAAAGCCAAAGATGAAGAAAATAAAGATTTTTACCAACTTCTGCAGTCTGAAATTGACTGAACATGCGATCAAGATATATTGATGATTATTGGTGATTGGAATGCAAATGTTGGAAACAAAGAAGAATCACCAGTAGTCCGAAAATGTGGCCTTGGTGATAGAAGTGAGGCTGGAGACCACTTGATCGAATTTTGAAAGAGCAACAACTAATTCATTGCAAATATCTTTCTTCGTCTTTTTCTTTTCTTTCTTTCTTTTCTTTTTTTTATTGTGCTCTAGGTGCAAATTTACAGAGCAGAGTTTGTTTTACATTCGATATTATGTGTACATTTAGTTTCATTGCAAATATCTTTTTTCAGCAATAAAAACGGTGACTGTCCACATGATCCTTGCCAGCTGGGACACAGGGAAATCAGATTGAGTCCATCTGCATAAAGAGGTGATGCAGAACCTCGATATCTTTAGCTGAAGCAAGGCCAGGAGCTGACTCTTGAACAGACCCTCAGTTGCTCATATGCAAGTTCAAGCTGCATTTGAAGAAGATTAAAACAAGTCCACAAGAGCCACAATAGGACCTTCAATATATGCCACCTGTATTTAGAGACCATCTGAAGAACTGATTTGATGCATTGGATACCAATGACTGAAAGACAACCTAATAATTTGTGTGATGATATTAAGAAGCAGACTAATTATGAGATGACACCAAGAACATCATCCATGAAGAAAGTAAAAGGTCACTAAAAAGAAAGGAAAGGAAGAAAAGACCAAAATGGATGTCACAAGAGACTCTGAAACTTGCCCTTGAATGATAAAGCAAATGGAAGAAATGACAAAGTAAAAGAACTGAACAGAAGATTTCAAAGAGCAACTGGAGAAAACAAAGTCAATTATAATAATGAAAGGTGCAAAGACCTGGAGTTAGAAAAACAAAAGCAAAGAACACTCTCAGTATTTTTCCATCAGAAAGATATGAAGAAAAAAATTTCAACCTTGGGTTGCAACATAGAAAGATTCTATAGGTAATACATTGAATGATACAAGAAGAATGGAAAGAAGATGGAAGAAATACACAGTCACTGTACCACAAAGAACTGGTTGATGTTCATCCATTTCAGGATGGTATTGAAGGAAGAAGTCCGAGCTGCACTGAAGGAACTAGTGAAAAACAAGGCTCTGAGAATGGTCAGAATACCCACTGAGATATTTCAACAAACGGATACCACACTGGAGGCACTAACTCACCTATGCAAAGAGATTTGGAAGACAGCTACCTGGACAACTGTCTGGAAGAGATCCATATTTGTATCCATTCTGAAAAAAGGTGATCCCACAGAATGTAGAAATTATCAAACAATATCATTAATATCGCACACAAGTAAAATCTTCCTGAAGAATTGCAAGCTGGATTCAGAAGAGGACGTTGAATGAGGGCTAGCATTGCTGATGTCAGATGCATCTTGGCTGAAAATAAAGAATACCAGAAATATGTTTACTTGTGTTTTATTGACTATGCAAAAGCATTCGATTGCTTGGATTGTAACAAGTTCTGGATATCATTGACAAGTATGGGAATCCCAGAACACTTCATTGTGTTCATAAGGAACCTGTACATAGAATAGGAGGTTGTCCTTCAAACAGAACAAGGGGCCACTGCATGGATTAAAATCAGGCAGGGAGGGCATCAGAGTTGTATCCTTTCACCATATTTACTCAATCTGTATGCTGAGAAAACAATCCAAGAAGCTGGACTATATGAAGAAGAATGTGGCATCAGGGTTGGAGAAAGACTCATTAACAAACTGCGATAGGCAGTTGACACACCTTGCTGCTTGCAAGTGAAGATGACCTGAAACACGTACTGAAGAAAATCAGAGACTGGAGTCTGCAGTGTGGATCACAACTCAACATATAGAAAATGAAAATCCAGACCAGTAAGCAGCATGATGGTCAGTGGAGAAAAGATTGAAATTGCCAAAGTTTCATGTAACTTGGATCCCCAATCAACGCCCATGGAAGGAGCAGTCAAGAAGTCAGATGTCAGAATAGCCAGGGCCAGTCTCCTTAAAGTGTTGAAGAACAAAGATAGCACTTTGAAGACTTACGTGCATGTTTTGGTTCTCTAACGGCGCTTAAATAGAAAATTTCCAAATGCATGGCTGTAACGAACAAAAGTTTATTCTGTTACAGAAAAGTAGGCTAAAAGTCTGAGTTCAAAGTCCTATCTCTAGGTGCTGGGTGAAGCCCCTTGACCTTTGACTTCAGCTCTACTTCTCGTTCCTGACCCACTGAAGCTAGAGTCTTCTCTTAACTCAGGCAGCTAATGGCTTCTTGGACTGACGAACCCAAGGTCGACAAAATGGCACAGCCCCAAGACTACCACAAAACATGGCAGGCCACTAATTCAAGTCTACAAACCCTGCCAAGATTGGCAGGAAAAATGGCACGCTGCTGAATGAAGACTCAGGTACTACATGTAGGGTCCAAGCATGCCAGAAAGCTCAGAAACATTTCTCAGAACTTCTCCTTGTATACTGAAAGTATACTACCATTGAGTGGAGTCAACTCATAGTGACCCCTCCTCGGGTTTGCAAGACTGTATCTCTGCAGAAGTGGATTGCCCAGTCTACCTTCCTAGGAGTGGCTAGTGGGTTTGAACCACCAGCCTTCTGGTTAGCAGTCAAATGCCTTAGGCTCTATGCCATCCCCAGTTGATCTGGTTGCTTTGCAACAGGTAGACTGCTCTTGCTCAGTTTGCAATTCGTGAACTGTGTCAAACCACTTGAAGACCCTTATATGTACTGATGTGTGTATGTATACATATATATTTATATGCATAAAACTAGTTGTGACTTATGTGTTAAGAACATTTTTATAAGTTTTTCATAAATATAAGAAAGATATTGAATGTTTTAAACATACTTTACTTTGACCCAAATAATAGGAAGCCTGTTTTAGAAAAATATTGACCGCAATAGTCATATTTCTTCTAGAAAAATTATCCTATGAAACATGAGATAAATCAGGGCAAAGACCCTGCACATTTGGTGTGTTTGGTAATGATGAAATGAGAATAAATTTATTTCCAACTACATGTTTCCTATCTTTGGTAGAAGTTATAAAGTAAAGACACTCTATGAAAGTGATGAAGACAGTCAGTGTGGGAAAACCTTCAGCCATGTTCCAGATCTTGCTGTGCTCCAGAGAAACCCTCCAGAGGTTAATATTTTTCAATCCTGTGTGTGGGGAACGGCCTTCATGGATGAGGCATCACCTGGGTGTCATACCAGATGGCACACCACTAGCAGTGCCTATCTGTGTATGGAATGTTGAGCAGCTTGAAGTGTTGCCTCTCCCCAAACCACTCCTGTGGAGAGCTCTTAGGGGAAAGACACCTCACAAATGTAATGTATGCAGGAAGGACTTCTGCATGTCAGCCCTTAAGAATCCTGTGACAACACCTACTGCTGAGAAACACTGTGGATATAACAAATATGGCAAAGATTTCTATAGTTTCTCGTCATTTTTGATACATGTGTGAGGTCATAAATGTGAATGTGAAGAATGCTGTAAAATCAATAGTCGTCCATCATTGATGTGTCATACAAAATTTCAAAAGGCAGATAAGTGTTATGAATGTAAGGAATGTGCGAAAGCATTTAGTCCCCCCTCAAACCTCTGTAGACATATCAGAATTTACAGTGGAGAGAGGCCCTATGAATGTAAGAAATGTGAGAAAGCCTTTAGTTATTCCTCATCCCTCTCTGTACATATGAAAACTCACAATGGAGAGAGGCCTCATAAATGTAAGGAATGTGGGAAAGCGTTTACAGAGGCCTCACATCTCACTTCAACATGGGAACTCACAGTGGAGAGAAGGTTTATGAATGTAAGGTATGTGGGAAAGCCTTTAAAAAGGCCTGACACTTCACATACGGGATCTCACAGTGGAGGGAGGCTCTATGTATGTATGGTACGTGGGAAAGCCTATAGGCAGGTGTGTTAGACTGGGTTCTCTAGAGAAACAAAAAACAACAAAGCTTATACACACACACACACACACACACACACACATATATATATATAGAGAGAGAGAGAGAGAAAATTTATCTTAGGAAAATGGCTTACAAATGTATAGAAGCCAACAAGTCCAAAGTCCTTGGAGGAAACATCGGGCTGGAGGCACCCTTAGCTTCCGCAACTGCAGGGGGCTGAGAAATTCCATGCTGGCAGGCAGTACACTGGTTGTTGACTCCAACAAAAGATGAATCCAAGGTCTCCAGGCCGAGCGGTGGGCTGCTCACTCACGGAAGGTTGTTGTCAGCACACCAGGGTCCCGATCCACAGAAGAATGTCTCTCTTCCCAGGATGTCTCTGAATATCCTGGAAGCAGGCCACACCCCTAGGGAAACTCCCCTTGGGCAGATTGGCCACTCAGAACACAGTCATCCAATCCCATCACGGGAACAACCACACAGAACTGGGGTCCAGCCAAGTTGACACACAGCTCCAACTATCACAGCAGGCCTCACACCTCACTGTACGTAAGTGAACTCACAGTGGAGAGAGGCCTTATGAATGTAAGGAATGTGGGAAAACCTTTACAGAGGCCTCACACCTCCCTACCCATATAAGAGCTCACAGGGGAGAGAGGCCTTATATGCGCAATGACTGCGGGAAATCCTCTAAGAGTTCATCAAAGCTCAGTGGACATGTGAAAACTCACGGTGGGAAGAGGCCTTAATGTTAGTGAGAAAGCTTTCCGTTCTTCCTCAGCCCTCACTAAACAGAAGAATTCCCAGTGGAGGCAGGTCTTAGGGAGATAGGGATGTGGGAAAGCCTGGAGTTTTCCCTCACATGTCACTTGTATAACAACTTAGAGTGGAGAGACTTCTCTGTGACAAAAGTGGGCTGCTTTCTCTTGACTGTTACAATTTCAAACACCAAGTTTCTGAAAATCTATACTTAAAGAGCACAGTTACTCATTGAGTATGAAAGCAGTATTAACTCAGAGACGGAGTCACAAATGCTACTTTGTGCCTTTGGGAGAAATGACTGTTTACTGTAGGACTGTGCTCATCATTCTTTGTTACTTTCTCAATTCAAGCTAAATTTTGTTTGTATAAGTCTTTGGCTAGCCCAAAGCCAGCTACAGGGAATGTTGTTGTTGTTGTTGTTTGCCGTTGAGTCGGCCCTGACTCACAGCGACCCCTCCTTGGGTTTCCGAGGCAGTATCACTACGGAAGTAGGATTGCCCAACCTTCCTTCCGAGGAGTGGCTTGTGGGTTTGAACCGCCAGCTTTCTGGTGAGCAGTCAAGTGCCTTAGGCACTATGCTACCAGAGCTCCTACAGGGAATAGCCTTGAGTAAATATGTTGTTGTATTTTTTCATGGTTTTATTGATGTGATTTTGTGGAGAGTTGAATACATAATCTTGCATTTCCATTGAGAGTATTATTTTGTCTCATTGCTCAAATTTAACACATTTCATTTCATACTTTAGTATTAAAAAATTAACAATTTGACCATCTCTCATTAGTTTCTCATTGGATGATATTTTGATATTGTGCAAATAGTCTTTTGTTTGTGCTTTGGCTCACTAATTTTCCCCCCATTGATAATTATTACCTACAAATGAGTCAATTGTGACTCATAGCAACCCCATTTGGGTTGCCAAGGCCCCAGATCTTCATAAATGTAGATTGCCCAGGCTTCCTTCCATGGAGTGGCTGAGTCACTGGTAGATTTGAACTGCTAACCTTCTGGTTAGCAGTCAAATGCCTTAGGCACTACACCACCAGAGCTTCCTTACAATTACCTTGATTTTCACCAAGGAGTGCTGGTGGTGTAGTAGTTAAGACATTTGACTACTAACCAGAAGGTTTGTTGTTAGAACCCACCAGCCTCTTTGCAGAACAAAGATGAGACAGTCTGCTTCCATAAAGAGAGACAGTCATGGAAACCTAGTGTGGGTTGCTATGAATCAGAATTGGCTTGATGGCAGTCAGGTTTGTTTGTTTGTTTTGTTTGTGTATTTGGTGGTCTTTACCAAATGGTGTTAAGAATTCCATTCATTTCTTCTATGCTTATTCATTGGAATTCTGCAGTCAATGGCTTTCCTTTCTCTCCTTTTTATTTATTCATTCAATTGTTTATAACAATAGAGTCAGTCACCAGATTGCGAACTATTTTAAGTTCTAAGTCTCTATTTGAGACTAATTTTTACCTAAGTCAAAACAGTTCATGTGTGTATCTAATGTCAGTCTAATGTCTGTCTTAGTATATATTACATAGTGTGCATTTCCTTGCATTAAAAAGAAAAACACTTCCAAGTACACTATCATCTACTCACACTGTGGTTTTTTGTTTTTCATTTTGTGATTTGGGAGAAAATTTACAGGGCAAATTCATTTTCACATAGGAGTTCATACACATTTTGTTTCATGACATTGACTGAAATACTCACAATATAAAAGCTCTCTTCCCACTTCCTCCCTGTAGTTACCTCTTCTCTTTGTCCTTCTTTCCAATGCATTCCTGCCATCTGAGCTATTTCCCTATGCAAACACTGCCCTTCTATTGTCCCATAATTGACCATTCTAAGGAGTATATCTACTTGATGTAAATGTTTTCCCCATATGCCTATTAATTAGCTGGAAGCCACAGGAATGAGTTCCTTTACAGTCCTTTCATTCTTCTTTTCTTGCATATTTTGTTCTATATTTGGTAACTACAAGCTCCTTCAAGTAGGTTCCTGTATTTTTTTGTACATATTTCCATTAAAAGTTGTACATTTTCAGACAGTGTCCAAGACCCATGTTGTCCTTTTCCTGTTTGAGTTCTGGAATCACAAATTTTCCAAGAACCTTTGCTTCCTTTCATTAGAGAATGCTATTTATGAACAAAGATACAGGGATTAGACATGCTTATTGCTTCTGGGAGTGCTGGTGGTACACTGGTTAATTGCTCTGCTATTCATGAAAACATCAGCAGTTCAAACCCAGCCAGCTGTTCCATTTCTTAGTTGGCCTTGACAAGTTGGCTGGATTTTTCCCAGGGAGGTGCTTTCCCATGGCCGCTGTGTTCTCCTGGGCCCTCTTCCCATTGTTCACCCACCAATGCCAACATCTGCATGGTGCCCTACCCTATAATCCTTCCTACTGTGCCTGCTGCATGCGTCCTGCCCATAAAGGCCCATGGGTTTCCCCAGGCCAGTCCACTCCACTGTCCTCTGGCTATATTTTCCAGGGGTTCCTGACTCACACCTGTGATGCTCTCCTGCATTCCTCTCAGTTCTATCACTGTCCACATTTTGTCCATCATGTCACTCCCTCCAGCCCTATCTCAGTATGAGCCTCAGTTTGGCTCTAGCCCTGGACTTTTTGAAAATTCTGAAGACAGGTGCTGCTGCTTGGGGTCATCTCAAAATAATCTCATTGGCCTAAACCCTGACTGTGGTGTGGACCGTTCTGTGAATTCCCACCTGCCTGCGGTCCCTGCTTCAACTCTCCCCACCGTTGGTGCTCGGCCTTTTTCTCCAATCCTTCCCTTGGTGTCCAAATGTCCGAGATCCCTGGTCCTCCCGTGTTCTGGTTATAAAGCTACAGAAAGATTCTAAAAGACATGAATGGGTGAGGAGAAGTAAGCTCATTTTCTGTTTCAGTTCTTAAAGATATTGAAGAGATGGTACACGTTTCTCTAGAGAGCAAAGAAACTTAGTTGTGAACAGGTACCACACATAAACTGGAACCACTGAACACCACAGTCACCATTTCGAGCACTCGGTGTTTCCCTCAGGAACCTTTTCTATGCTGCACCGAGACTCCAGAAACCGGAAGCGGAAGTATGTCTTCTCACCTTGGTTGCCAATCATGTGGTTCCTGCTTCCTGTCTAGTAGTAGGTAGCTTGTTCCTCAGTGTCCTGTCGGCCTTGTCCCCTGGCGGCTGTTTGTTCACGCTTCTGCTTGGTTCTGAGGTAGATTTGCCACCGTAATTAGTTGGCCTGCTTCCCGCGCAGGTGCCCCGCGGGTTCCGGTCCCTGGTCTGAGGCGCTGCCCCAGCTCTTCCCCACACTCTCGGTCTCTCAGCCTCCAGGAGACTCGGGACCTCCTGTTGCTGGGCGCTGACGCCGTCGCTTCCCGCGTGGTGCCGGCCCGGCTGCTGCAGCCATTTTCTGGGCGCTGAGATTGTACCTTGTGAACAAGCTCCTAGTTCATGCTGGAAATAATAAGTCCAGAAATACAGATGTGGATTGAATTAGAGAGTGCTATCAGAGAAAACAGTAAAAGTAAGAAGAATGCTCACGAAGGAGACATTGGTTCAAAGATCACGTGAGAGAGACAGACAGAGAACGTTCACACTGAGAACAGGAAATGAATCCGCCTAGAGGGGGAGCAGGGTGAAAAGGAATGCGGCCAGTGACGGGAGACGGCTCCTTAGAGCAAACAAGGATTTTCTGATTTATTTGTTGATCGATTTGTGATAAGGGTGAAAGACATGTCACCCCCTAACAGGCCTGTCATCATGCTGGATAAAGTGGAAGGTCAGCAAAAAACGGGGAAGGCCCTCAACGAGATGGACTGGCACAGTTGCAGTGATGGGCTCAGGTGTAGCAGGGATGGTGAGGAATGTCTTGTGGTGACTGATTGCTCTTCACAGCCAACTGGCCTCACTAGCCTTTCTCATAAGGAAAGTTAACAGGATGAAGTATATGTAGTGTGTCTTTATTCTTGATTAAAATTATAAAAACAAAAACTTTCAGCCAATTCCAGAAGCGAGAAATTCTATGTTGGATGAGTGCTCAATTTTTTCTGTCATCATCTTCAATGACACACTGGGATATGGTTTGTCTCTGATTATAATATAAACGTGAAACAACATTTTCTAAACATTCCAGGTCCGTTATTGATGGCTTCTTTATCCTTGAATATGTAAGGCATTTTTTCTGTGTTTTACTTACTTTTTAAAAGTGTGATTTGTGTGAAAGTTTACAGAGCAAATTTGTTTGTGATTCAACAGTTCATACACATTTTATTTTGTGATATTATTTGCAATTTCCCACAAGATAACTCTCACCCCACTTGCTTCCTGTCATTATTTTTTTCCTGTGTCCTTCTTTCCTGTGTCATTCTTGCCTGCTGAGCTATTTTCCTGTGCAAGTGTTCCCCTTCTGATCTCCCACTGTTGATTTTTTTCAGGAGTGTACCTTCGTTGCATAATTGTTCATCTTCTAGGCCTATTGTTTGGCTGGAAGTTAAGCCATGGGACTGAGTTCGTTTCCAGCACTGAAGGTTGACTAGGGTCTGTAGTCTTTGGGGTTTCACTAGTTTCTATTAGAGCCATTAGCCTGGTGTGTGTGTGTTTGTTTTTTCTGGTTTTGAATTTTGTTCCACCTTTTTTCTTCCACTCTACCCCAAATCTCCAATTTTGATCCCTTTCTAATGGTTGGTAGTGGTAGCTGGGTACCATCTCTTTCTTCTGGTCTCAGGTTTACATAGGCTTAGGTTCCCATGGTCCACTAGTCCCCTTGGATTAATGTTTTCCATGTGTCTTTCATTTTCTTTGTTCTTTCCTCTGGATGAGGAGAGACCAACTGCTGCATCTTAAATTACTAGAAGATTCTAAAAATATTTTCATCTCACATACTTATCTTAGTTTTCCAAACTGTGCTCTCCTAACTTCCTCCTACTTGAGAATGGATATAGATGTCAGAAAGGACATAGAAGATGTGAACAACATTCTCTGCCATCTTGACCTAGTGGGTATTTATTGAACATTCTGCCTAAGAACAGTAGAAATCTAAACCCACTGCCATGGAGTCAATTCCAACTCATTGCCCCCCTTGGGTTTCCAAGGCTGAAATTCTTTATGGAAGAGATTACCTTATCTTCCTCCTGAAGAGCAGCTGGTGGCTTTGAACCACAGACCTTCTGGTTAGGAACCAAATGCCTTACAGTTCTTGTTGTTTTTAGGTGCTGTCTAGTTGGCTCTTACTCATAGTGACCCTATTCACAACAGAAATGTTGCTGGGTCCTGCTCCAGCCTCATAATCCTTGCCACACCTGAGCCCATGGTCGCAGCCACCATGTCAATCCATCTAATTGAGGACCTTCCCCTTTTTCACTGACTCTCCACTTTACCAAGCATGAGATCCTTCTCCAGGGAATGGTCCCTTCTGACAACATGACCAAAGGAGGTCCCACAAAGTCTGGCCGCTCTCGCTTCCAAGGAGCATTCCGGCTGCTGTTCTTCCAGGACAAATTTATTCATTCTTCTGGTGGTTCATGGTACTTTCAGTATTCTCAACCAACACCACAACTCAAAAGCATCAACTTTTCTTCAGTCTTCCTTGGTTTGGTCATTGTCCAGCTCTCACATGCATATGAGGTGATTGAAAATACCATGGCTGGGGTTAGGAGTACCTTAGTCTTCAAGGAGACATGTTTGCTCTTCAGCCCTTTAAAGAGGTCTTTGGAATTCGGGGATAAAATTATAAATCATAGGGTAACTTCAAAGAAAAATGATCAACCTTCACATCACAATAAAAAAGAGGACAAGCACAAATATTCAGCATATACTAAAACAACAGCAACAAAGGAAATGAT
>NW_006922795.1:109171-131948 GCF_000298275.1 Orycteropus afer afer
GGTCAATGACATGAGACAAAGTATATGTGAACTGCTGTATGGAAAGTGAATTTGCTCTGTAAATCTTCACCCAAATAAAAATAAATTAATTAATTAAAAAAAAAAAAAGAGGTCTTTGGCAGTATATTGCCCAGTGCAATACATTATCTGATTTCTAGACTGCTGCTTCCATTGGTGTTGATTGTGGAATCAAGTAATATGAAATCTTTAACAACTTCAGTATTTTCTCCATTTATTGTGATGTTGCTTATTGGTCCACTTGTGAGGATTTTTGTTTTCCTTACATTGATGTAATCCATACTGCAGACTGTCGTCTTTAATCTTCATCAGTAAGTTCTTCAAGTCATCCCCACTTTCAGCAAGTAAGCTTCTGTCATGTGCATATCACAGGTTGTCAATGAGTTTTACTCCAGTCTTGATTATGCCTTCTTCATATAGTCCACTTTCTCAGATTATTTGCCCATCATACAGATTGAATTAGTACGGTGAAAGGATACAACCCTGATGCACACCCTTGCTGATTTTAAATCACGTAGTATCCCTTTGTCCTGTTCAAATGACAGCCTCTTTGTCTATATACTGGTTCCTCATGATCATAGTCAGGTGTTCGGGAATTCCCATTCTTCTCAACATTATCAATAATTTGTTACGATCCACACAGTGAATGCCTTTGCATAGTCAATACAATTGAAGCAAACATCTTTATTGTACTTTTTGCTTTCACCAAGATCTGTTTGACATCAGCAATGATATCCCTCATTCCATCTCCTCTTCTTCAGCTGCCATTTCTGGAATTTTCCAGTCAATATATTGCTGCAACCATTTTTGAATTATCTTCTGCAAAATTGTATTTGCATGTGATATTGATGATATTGTTTAGTAATTTCCCCATTCTGTTGAATCACCTTCCTTTGGAATGGATTCGAATATGGATCTCTCCCAGTCAGTTGGCCAGGTAGTGGTCTTCCAAATTTCTTGGCATAGATGAGTAAGTGCCTTCAGTGCAGGATCTGTTTGTTGAAACATCTCAATGGATATTCTGTCAATTCCTGGAGCCCTGTTTTTCACCAATTCCTTCAGTGCTGCTTTGAATTCAGCCTTCAGTACCATCAGTTTTTTATTACATGCTACCTCCTGAAAAGGTTGAACATCAACTCATTCTCTTTTGTACAGTGACTGTGTATTCCTTTCATCTTCTTTTGATACTTCCTGCATCATTCAATATTTTCAACATTATTTTTGGTGCTTCATCATGTAGGACTTTTGTTGAGTGTTGATGGTCTTCAATACATGGAGATTATTGTGAAGAATTCATTCTCCTTCCTTCAGTGGTTCCAGGTGTTAAGAGAGAAGAATTTCAAAACTATATACAGGTGTATAATTTGAACATTTATAGCAGGTAGGTACACTCCTGAGAACAATCAATCATGGCAGATCAGAAGGGCAGTATTAACACTGGTAGATACAGCCTAGAGTGCTGAAATGCATAGCAAAGACGGACACAGGGAAAAGGTAACTACAAGTAGGAAGTGGGAAGAGAGATGATTGCATGCAATGTGATGAACCAAAATGTGTATGAACTGCTGTGTGGAAAATAAATTTGCTCTGTAAACTTTCACCCACATGATAATTCCAAAAGTTCAAATAAAAAAGTTCAAAATAATTTTGATTGATGCTACCATATTTCCCTCTGAATGAACTGTGCCAGTTTAAACCCTACCAATAATATATAAGATTACATGTTTCCCCACACCATCACCAACACCTTGTTAACAAACTGATTTTTCCCTAACTGGAAGGTTAAATAGTATTTGAAGTGTTTGAAGACAGTCTGAAAGTTATTTTTACAAATCTAAAGGTAGGCCTCCCATTCTGATCTGGCAATGGCATTCTTATTTATCCAAGTAGGTCCAAAATATATGTCCACATAAAAAGTTGCACACAAATGTTTATAGCAGCTGTTTCATAATTATGAAAAGTGGGAGAAGAGGGGCAAGAATTAGAGATCTCCATATTGTCGTCACCTGTCTCATGTAAAGCATCTAAGTCAACTCCCAATGCAAGATTTGCTGGTGAGTTGGAACCGTGGACCTTTTGGTTATCAGCCTAATGCCTTAACCACAGTGCTACCAGAGCTGCTTTATAATAAGTCTATCTAGATGTCAGAGTTCATTGCTTTGTATATTTAATGTTGGAACGCATTATGTACTTTAATATATGTATATACGTATGAGAAATAAGTAAAAATTGTTTATAACGGTCATTTTTAGAAGTATTTCACCATTTATGTAATGGCTCTCAGGATGACTGGTGTTTCCCTGCCTCTCAGCCTTGAAAACTCGTCTCTCCAGGGGCACTGCCCTTGGAGAGATCACGCTGGGTTTGCGTATTCTGAGCCTGCTTATAGGGAAAAATTCCTGATATGAAAAGACGACAGTGTCTAGGACAGAAGTCAGACAGGGGCCTTCAACAATTGTAAAGTCTGGAAATAGTCACAAGGAGGAAAAACATGATTTCTTTAAAGAATATGGTAAAATATTTTCAAACGCCCAAATAAACAATTACTAAGTTTCTCTGCTCCTCAAGACTACCTTCAATAGTGAAATGTGCGTTTCAGTTCACAAATGGATTGAACTCTAGGCTTTCCTCTAGAAAGCCACACACAATGGAAATCCACGGAATCTCACGGTCACCAGTTAGAGCCTTTTAGATTCCCACACGGAACCAGTTTCCTGAGGAGCCCCAAAGTCGGAAGCGGAAGTGCACGTCTTGGTGGCCAACCGCCTAGGGTGGCGCTTCTGCTCTAGTTGCCGGTAGTTTTTCCAGGTTGGGCAGTCGGCCTGCTGGCCTGGCAGTTCCCCGCAGGCTCCGGTCCCGGGTCCGAGGCGCTGCCCCCGCTCTCCCGCGCACTCTCGGTCTCTCGGCCTCCCAGAGCCACGGGCCCTCCTATCGCCCGGGCGCCGCCGCCGCTTCCCGCGCGCTACCCGCCCGGCGGCCGCAGACGCTTCCTGGACGCCGAGTAGGGGGTGCGGATCCGCGTCTCTCGGGGCGGGAACAGGTAACATCGCGAGACCCCTGCCGTGTTCGGGAACTGGGGTCTAGTAAGGGCCCGTGTGTGAACTCAGGGTCCGGTCTTTTCTTTCCTGAGGGGGCGAGTTCCCGACCACAATTTCCTACCGGAAACGGCCCCTCTTTGTTTTTTGGGCCCCTTTAGGATGGACTTCGTTGAGTGTTTCTGGTTATTCACAAATGGAGATTCAGGTGAGGAATTCATCCCCCTCCTTGGATGATTCTAGGTGTTTACGAGGAGGAAGAGTTGAGACACTTGAGTTGGAACCAGTACGTTCGTTTGGGAGCATACTTATCCCAGTTTCAGGAGGAAAACATTCAGTCACAGGCCCGTTTCCAGGCATTTTTTTTGGCTGTAAGGCAGACGTTTTCATCAGGATCGCGTGAGGAACAGTTCTGCTGATCAGAGTCGGTCTGACAGGAAATGTGACGCTGCTGGACCATCTTCCTCCAGGCGAGGCGGGGTGTATGGAGCTCATACCTAGTGTGCGTGTCTGTGCTGCAGTGGGCGCGGGGCATCGAACCACAGTCTGTGCCACCAAAGAACCACAGTTTTTAAGAGGTGGAAGCGTTTCTGGAGCACGAACCGTGCATATTCCCACTGTCAGGACGGTCATTGAGGGCAAAAAGGGAGGTCCGTGTGATGAAAGAAAATATTTCAGTGAAGATTCAGAAAGTTCGTTTTATTTAGCTACGTGCCTGGTTGTGTAGGCCTGATAGCATGTGGCATGGGTAGGAGTAGGAAGAGCGTTTCTGTTGGGAAAACTGAGTGTGTGAGTCCCTGAGGCAGCAGAGAACCCAGCATCCTTCATCCCTTGATCAAAGTCAGACATGATGGAAGCAGAGGTATCAGTGTGGGTGGCGGCTCTGTGTGAGGCAGATTGGAGGAGGCAGTGGTGGCGGGTCATTTAGAGCCCTGCTGAGTACTCTGGTGTTCGTGAGGCCAGTATACAGCCCCTGAGTGGGGTTCAACATTTCCTGTGCTTCAGATGGATTTCGGGCAATCCTACTTCCGTAGTGATACTGCCTCAGAAACCCAAGGAGGGGTCGCTATGAGTCGGGGCCGACTCGACGGCAAACAACAACAACAACAACAACAACAACAGATGGATTTAGGGAATGACAAGCATGATTGAAGGATGTCAGGCAGGACTTTAGGAACAAGTTAAGGAAGAGAATGAGGAGCCTTGGACATGGAGCTCGGTTGTGATTCAGGAAGACAGTGTGGTGATGGGTGTGGATGTAGATGTTGAACACACATCTGTTAATAGGGGCTCATTACAGACTATGGGTGAGTGAGTGCTTTTCATACTTAGATGTCATTGTGGATAATCCAGGGATTTTAAGAAATTGTGGATTTTGAGTGAGCAGTTCTGGAGTTGGGATAGAGATTGTACATAGTGAACAAGCTCCTAGTTCATCCTGGAAATAAGAAGTCTGGAAATACAGATGGGAATTGAAACTAGAGAGTGCTATCCGGGGAAATAATAAAAGTAAGAAGAATGCTCACAAAGGAGACACTGATTCATAGATCATGTGGGAGAGTGAGAGAGAGCATTCACACCGAGAACAGGAAATGAATCCGCGTGGAGGGGAAGCGGGGTGGAAAGAAATGGAACCGGTGGCAGGAGACAGTTCCTCAGAGCAAATATAAGGATTTTCTGATTTATTTGTTGATCAATTTATGAAAAGATTGAAAGACATAGTGTTCAGGAATCCTCCCAGATTTCCCAAAAACTTAGGGATTGGTGGTGTCACAGTTTAGAATGGAAAAGGGAAAAATATAAAACCAAAATTTCAAAGGGAAGAAAGAAAGAATAATTACAGAAGCAATAGGGTAAATATCAAGCACATATTGCAGTACTATAAATGAAATTAAAAAAATTTTAAACACAGTGGTTGCAAATAATTAAAAATGAACGAGGTTTGTTGAGTTCATTGTCAAAACTTGAAAAATATTATCTTCCTGAAAATTCACCCAAGTTCATACCTAGTAACAGTGTGTGTGTGGATCTATAAGGGACAGAGGTATGTAGATGAACTCACAACATCCACATTGGACACCAGACTCCTGGAGGCAATCAGGGTCAAGGTTTCCAGCCTGGCTAGGCCTGGTCTCTTCTTAGGCTCTGGGAGAGGTGAATTCCTCCATGTGTGGTCTTGTTGCAGAAAGATGAGCCCTGGGGAGCTGAGCCCTGGGGAGCTGCGTGGTGAATGCAGGTGTGGGCCCTGGAGGCTGGAGCCTGTTCACCTTCCGTGCAGATGCCCTCAGGGTGGAGCGTGGCCCTGGGCCTGGGAGGAAGCCAGACACCTGTCACTCCTGCTCACTCACCACTGTCTCCTCCCCATTCCTCCATTTCAGGTCACCATTGTGGGGCACAGAGAACTCGTCCAGTCCAGGCAGCTGTTGGCCTAGTGCAGCCATCTTGCACATCCATAAATCCTAAGGAAGGATTTCAACTGCTCCGACCTGTGTGTGGACCAAACGTTATTCATCTGCCTTGAAAGGGCCCTGGCCTCTGCTGCGACTCCCATCTCTCTTCTGAAGTGGATTCTGGGCTTGCAGACGACCTTCCCTTCGCCTCCAGAGGGTGGAGCCAGGAAATGGTGAGTTCAATAGAGAATTGGGTTTTTTCTCTCCATCAGCGTGTGAGGCTAGACGTGAATTGTTGTGTGTGTCACTGAAGTGGTTCCTCAGTGTGGAAGAGTGGCCGAGGAGGCCTTGGGACTGAGCCTTTTGAGGTTTCCTGAAGCCCTGCTCGACCCTCACGGGGTGCTTTTTCTGTACATCTGTGCTTTTGTAAGATTTGGATGTCTGGGGTCACCTGCCTAATGGGACTTTCCGAGTTGGAGCCGTGCATCCTTGGTGCTCCGTGTTGAGGGACTGAAGTCTCTGACCAGAGCCTGAGGGTGGAGCTGCACCGGCTGTGGAGGGTGAGACCCGGCCCTCCAGATCCCTCCTTGTCCCTTGTCTCTCGCTAGTTTCCTTGACTTCCCCCAGACACTGGAGCATTTTCTGTGCAGTCCTATAACCGCAGCTCAGCCTCTCACACTGTGTTATGGGCTAGAAAAGCGGGGAGGGAGTCCGTAATTGGAGGCCCTGCCTGACAGTTGATGGGTTCCTGGGTCATACTGATGTTCTGCTGGCCTCACCACAGGTGTTGAGCTGGGGACAGTGATTTTAGGTGGATCCTTTGTGGGCCTCCAGACATATTTTTTTCTTTCCCTCTCATGTGGAATCATTTGGCCTAGAGGCTTCCAGGTGTGTGGGAAGCATGAATCCCCAGTCTGGGTCCTTATCCTCCCACCTGTACCTAGAGCTGGTATTTGATCCCTGTCGTTTTTGACTGTTGTCCATAGTTGAATTGGAATCTAGAGTTAAAGTGTCCTCTTTTGCTGGAGAAGCTCAACTCTTGAGGTGTGTGTATTGACTTTTGGGGTTTGTGGCTCCCAGTGGAAGAAGTTTGCTAGACCATGTGGCATGTTTCTCGTTTTTCAACCTAATGGATAGAAACTCGTAAAAGACAGAGGAATAGCTGTTTTAACTGATGTTATAGTTATTGTGACACTTGGTTAAATCTGCAGAGGGTTCTTGAAGACTCCTGTTACATTGAACAAGTCCTCTGAGCACCTTGACATGTGCAATATTATAACCATTTTAGAAACACTCACCTGGCTGAGATACAGTGGTACAATGGACATATCCACACTGATGTCCTGGTGACTGGGTTTAGAAAGAGCTTGAATTTGGACTGTTGTGGTTTTTACAAGGATACTAGACTGTGTAATAATGGTTGGGTTCTAAATGATGCCATTTTAAATGATTTGCTTACTTGAACATGAATTCCTACCAAAACACTTAATATTTCACTTGACTTACATCATGTTTTATCTTCTTACCGGAAGTCCCTAATACTGTCTTCAAAGTGAAACTCAGGATCAACTTTAAAAGTGTATTTTGTGAAGACTTGTTCCGGCTCTTTTCCTCATCCAGCCTCTCCCTTGCACTCCAGATGCCTTTAAATAAGCAGCTGTCTTACTTTCTGAATCATCTTTCCAGTGTTTATGTCGAAGGAGCAAATGGAATTAGACATTTTTGATTTCCCCTAGTTTGTTAACAGAAGATTGCATGCAATTTACACTTTTTCTTTTTTTTTTAAGATTGTAATTTGGGTAAAAGTTAACAGAGCACATTCGTTTTCTGTACTGTATTTCATGCACATTTTGTTTCATGACATTGATTGCAGTACCCATTATGTAAAAGCTCTCTTCCCACTTCCTCCCTGTGGTTACCTTTTCCCTGGGTCCTTCTTTCCTATGCATTCCTGCTCCCTGAGCTGTCTCCCTGTGCAAATGCTGCCCTTCTGGTCTCCCATGATTGTTCTACGGGGTGTATCTATGTGGTGTAAATGTTCATTGCATACATCTGTCTATTGTTTGGCTGGAAGCCATGGGCGTGAGTTCAATTTCAGGGCCAAAGGGTGACTAGGGCCATGGTCTCGGGGGTTTCACCAGGCTCTATCAGACCAGTAAGCCTGGTCTTTTTTATAAATTTGAGTTTTGTTCCACATTTTTATCCCACTCGACTTTTTTACACTTACCTTTAATTCAACACACCCTCCTGGTGATCTTTTCATAACAGCATGTCGAGAGCTGAAACTAAATTTGTGTAAAACTGCAGATACTGCGCAAGATTGACCTTAGTGTTTTTGTTCTTGTTTTTAACTGTATCATCGTGATTGGATACATGGATCTTGGCCATTATTTTGCTCTTAGGATCCTTGTTTTAGTTAATATTATATTAATTTTAAGATCTGGGTGTTAATAGTTTAGGTATAAAAGTCCTTCTGAACCAAGATCAGTAAAATTAAAGTGAAGGGGTTTTTCCCTGACTTTCTGTAATTAATATATGAAAATGATATTTCTTTTGTGTTTTAAATAATGCTGTGAACTGTGTTCTCAACTCAGTCATGAACAGGGACTGCGTAAACCTCTCCTGTGTAATTGAAACGCTGCTCAGAGTGGCTCATGTTGAGTAGACCTTGGTGAGTTTGCGCCTTGTGTGTCCGCCCTCTGCCCACGTGGTCTCATCTTCTGCCTGGAGCTGGTTCCTCTCTGTCTTAGAAGTTGACGACTGTGACCCATGTTATTGCTGTTATGACAGCTTTCTCCTGCAGGTCTTCATTCATAACCTCTGTGTCATGCAGTGCAGCCTGTCCTGAGCTTTTGATACGTTCGATGACTCCTCTGTCTGGTTCTTTGGTGCCTTGGTTCCTCAGGGTGCTTCTGAGTTTCTGACGTGTTGGTGTCTGCGGCTCTGGTGTCCCCACGTGCCTTTGTCCCCACTGGCTGAATGCCCACAGTCGAGCTGCCGTTGGAGAGCTCCCGGATGTGCACGGTGCGCGTGTCATTTGTACGCTGGTGGGGATTGGTGTTCTTCTGCTCATTTTCTCTCCAGGCTCCGTGTGCTCCTGCGCAGTGACTCTGCAGTCAGGGAAACCAGTGTCAGCCGGCACCACGTTCACATTGACTAGGAGGTACTCAGGCGTTTTGGTGGTATGTCACCTAAGGCATCTGACTGCTAGCCAGAAGGCTAACAGTTCAAAGCCACCAGCCGCTCCTCGGAAGGAAGACCGGGCGATCTACTTCTGTAGCGATACCACTTCAGAAACCCAAGGAGGGCTTGCTATGAGTCAGAGCTGACTCGCCAGCAGCGAGTTTGGGTTTTGGGGTTTCTGGTTGCTCAGGCGTCGGGTAACGGTTCCTCCCACGGAGGCCGCCTCGGCGTTGTATTTGTTCCGTCAGGTGCTCTCATGAAGGTTTGCCCTCATGAAGAGTAGACAGCTGTACCTCCTTTGCTTCTAGTCTGTAATTGCTTTCCGCTCCCCCGCTGGTGACAAGGCTGTGTGTAGTTTCCCACTGGGGATTTATGTTTCTGATGTTTGAAATCCTCTTTACCCCCTCTGAGGATTTTTCCCGTGGTGCGGGCCATCTCACTCCCCCTTCTCCTCTCCACCTTCTGTTGTAACTGGGAATGTAGTTGAATCTCTCAGTGTATTCCCTTATGTCTTCCTCTTAAGAACTGTTTCTCCTTTCTGCTCTCAAAAGACCATTTGCTTAATACCTTCTGCAAATATCCAAATTTTACATTTTCATATTTAAAACTAATCCACCCAGAATTGATTTTTTCCTAATATATGGGTCTGTGGGATGACATTTCTTATTCCACGTAATTGGTTGACTTTTCATAAGAGCTACTTGCCCTGCAGTCACTGATGACACCTTGCCCCCATCCCCCATGTGTTTCCGAGGACAGGTGCACTCTCTAGGCTGTTCAGAGGCTGATTCTGTGCAAATTGATCACCAGGCCTTTCTTCCAAGATGCCTGTGGCTGGACTCAAACCACCAACCTTTCAGAGCACTTAACCCTTTGTGCCACTCAGGGACTCCCATTTAGTAGTCACTGCTCCACATGTTGAAGTACATGTGCTTGTGGGTCACTGCCCTGCATTACTTGTTGGGTGGTGAATCAGCTCCATGTAGATTGATGGCCATTTTCCAGGGGTGTTTGTTTTTTTTCCGTTGGTCTTGTTTATTCCTATAGCAATACTACAATAATACGTTGTGGTTTTACTTATAAAGTGAATATATAAAAGTATAGTTACCTATATGGCATTTTAGGATGAACCCCTATTTAGCCTTTTTCCTTAAAATATGTTGTCTATTTGTGGTCATTTAAACAAACAAACAAAAAAAAAAAAACTGCCGTTGAGTCGATTCAACTCATACTGACCCCTCCTTGGGTTTCCAAGGCAGTATCTCTATGGAAGTAGATTGCCCAGTCTTCCTTTCAAGGAGTGGCTCGTTTGAAATGCCACCCTTCTGCCTTAGGCACTATGCCACCAAGGCTCCCATTCATGCCCATTACAACAACTCATTGCTGCTGAGTCAGATCCAACTCATAGCGACCCCTCTTTGGGTTTCCGAGGCAGTATCTCTACCGAGGTGGTATCTCTATGGAAGTAGATTGCCCCATCTTCCTTCCGAGGAGGGGCTGGTGGATTTGAACTGCCAGCCTTCCGGTTAGCAGTCGAGTGCCTTAGGCATACATGTTTGATGTATTTTCTGAAAACCTAAAAAATAGTTCAATTGCTGGGAGCTTTGTTAGTGCCATGGAAATCACCTATGTGGGTAGAAGAGTTTCCTAATAGTACGCTGTACCTTTTCATGTATTTCATTATGTTTTGATGCCATTTCTTAGTGCTTCATAGTATTTCTCATTTGGTTCTGAATTTACTGAATTATATACCCCTTTTAAAACAAAAACCTACTTCCATTGAGTCGATTCTAACTCATAGTGACCCTATAAGAAAGAGGACTGCCCCACAGGGTCTCCAAGGCTGTCAATCTTCACAGAAGCAAAGCCCAAACCACACCCACTGCCGTGGAGTGGACTCTTGACTCCCAGCGCCCCTAGAGGACAGAGTGGAACTGCACCACAGGGTCTCCAAGGCTGTCAATCTTCACAGAAGCAAAGCCCAAACCACACCCACTGCCATGGAGTCCATTCTGACTCACAGCGCCCCTAGAGGACAGAGTGGAACTGCCCACAGGGTCTCCAAGGCTGTCAATCTTCACAGAAGCAAAGCCCAAACCACACCCACTGCCTGGAGTCCATTCTGACCCACAGCGCCCCTAGAGGACAGAGTGGAACTGCCCACAGGGTCTCCAAGGCTGTCAATCTTCACAGAAGCAAAGCCCAAACCACACCCACTGCCTGGAGTCCATTCTGACCCACAGCGCCCCTAGAGGACAGAGTGGAACTGCCCCAAAGAGTTTCCAAAGCTGTGAGTCTTTATGGAAGCCACCTGGATTGTCTCACACTTCTTGGATATTCTGTTCCATCTTTTTCATTCTCTCTTCCTGCATGTCAGTTTTGGGAGTTGGTGTTAACGTATCTTTAGGCTCCCTGATTCTGTCATTGGTCTTGGCATATCGTTTGATGAACTAGTTAAAGGCATCCATCATTTCTGTTAACAGTATTTTTCCTTTCTCACATTTCCTTTAGTTTCTTTGTTAAGTTTCCATCTCTGCTTCCGTTATCCATGTGTTTTTACATGTTAAACACTCTATTTGTCAGCACTCCTACCATGTTTATCATAGTTCTCTGGGATTTTTGGTCTGATAACGCCAAAATCTGTGCCTTATCTTAGACTGTTTTGATTCTTGCTTTCTCTTCAAGCTGTGTTTTTGCCTTTAGTATTCTCAGTAGTTTTTTTTTTGTCACCCAGAGGTTATATACTAATTAAAAGGAAAGGAGGTAAATAAACAGGCCTTTAGTATGAAGAAGGAGCTGTGCCATACAGTGGTTAAAGCATTCAGCTGCTAACTACAAGGTTGGTGATTTGAACCCACCAGCCGCTCCATGGGAGAAAGATGAGGTAGCTTGCTTCCATTAGCTTTACAACCTTGGTGACCCTCTGAGGGCAGTTCTGCTCTGTCCTGTAGGGTTGCTGTGGTATGGTATTGACTCAGTGGCAGTGGGTTTGGTTTAGGAGATTAATGAGAGAGAGATGAGCATATGTGTTGGAAATGTTTTGTTCACAAATCCTAGTTGTTCAATACATGGAGCATTTTATCATCACAAGACTGAATATTGACAAGGAACTTACAGAAATGCAAGCTGGACGCAGAACAGGATGTGGACAAGGGATATGATTGCTAATATCAGACGGGTCTTGGCTGAAGACAAAGAATGCCAGAAAGATGTTTACTTGTGTTTTACTGACTGTACAAAAGCATTCAACTGTGTAACAGATTATGGATAACATTGAGAAGAATCGGAATTCCAGAACACTTGGTTGTGCTCATGAAGAATTGTACATAGACTGGGAGGCTGTCAATTGAACAGAACACGGGGATACTGCATGGATGAAAATCAGCAAGGGAGTGTGTCAGGGTTGTATCCTTTCACCATACATATTCAGTCTGTATGCTGAGCAAATCACCTGAGAAGCTGGACTATATGAAGACCACAGTATTAGGATTGGAGGAAGACTCATTAACATCCTGCAATATGCAGACAACACAGCCTTGCTTGCTGAAAGTGAAGATGACTTGAGGCACTTATTGATGAAGATTGAAGAGTACAGTCTGCAGTATGGATTACATCTCAATAGAAAGAAAACAAAAATTCTCACAACTGGGCCTGTAAGCAGCATCAGGATGAATGGAGAAAAGACTGAAGTTGTCAAAGACTTCACCTTGCTTGGTTCTACAATTGACGACAATGGAGGCAGCAGTCAGGACATCAGATGACACATAGCACTGGGCAAGTTGGCTGCAAAGGACCTCTTTCCAGTGCTGAAGAGCAAAGATGTCTCTCCTTGAGGAGTAACGTGTGCCTGACACAAGCCATGATATTTTCAATAGCCTAATATACTTGTGAGAGCTGGACAATGAATAAGGAAGGCCGAAGAAGAGTTGATGCTTTTGAGTTGTGGTGCTGGCAAAGAATGCTGAAAGTACCATGGACTGCTAAAAGAACTAACAGATCTGTCCTGGAGGAAGTGCAGCCAGAATGATCCTTGGAAGCAAGAATGGCCAGACTTACCAACTGTGGTCATGTCAGAAGGGACCATTCCCCAGAGAAAGATATCTTAACTTGCTAAAGTAGAGAGTCAATGAAAAGGGGGAAGGCCCTCCATGAGATGGATCGACACAGTGGCTGCAGCGAGGGGCTCAAGCACAGCAAGGTTTGAGGCTGGCGCGGGTCCAGGTGGTAATTCATTCTGTTGTACGTGGGGTCGCTGGGAGTCGGCACCAACTTGACGGCACCTAACAACAGCAACGAGAAGAGATTGACTAGTGGTCATTAAGGTGTTAGATAAGTTTACACTACATCACCTGGCATACTGCAGTGGCAGAGTTTTCATTGTGGCTCTTGCTCAGTTTGTTGTGACACCATCATACCTGGACTGATCAGAGATGACATGGCTAGCTCACTTCACCACTTCCGTGACGAGAGGAGTCGACTTGCTGGGAAGACGCTCTCTGTCGGCACCCAGAGAATTAAGCAGCATTTGCTCTCCTCCCATATGAAGCGGCTGATGGACTGTGTGACGACTGGACACACATCACTCTTCCAAACCAGGGAATTCTGTTGTTCAGGGTCCACATAGTCATGGTTATGTGCCTTTCAGGGGCTGAAAATATGACAGAGTTTCAGAGTGGAGCCTCTGGAAGGCTGGTGTGCAAACTTCTATGTTTAGGGTTCACGGGCAGTTTAAGAGGTAAACTGTCAAGTTTCTTGGGAAATTATATTTTATGTGGTAAACTTTGTATATAATGAAATATTTGCCAATTCAACAGTGTTTACATGTATAACTTGGTCAGTTTGATTACGTGTATCATGGTTTGTGTTTGTTACAAAATAGAAATCTTAACGTCTTCTCAGCAAACACAAGGGTGTGTGTTCTTGTCTCGGCTTGGGAGTGATTTTTGTTGTAACACGACACTAGTGAGGGTGTGTGGGTTCATGTTAGCCGTAACATGAGACTATGTGTGTGAGAGGGTGTGTGGGTTCATGTTTCTCATGACATGAGACTGTGGCTGTGTGGGCTCATATGGGTCATAACACGAGACTGTGAGGGTGGAAGGGTTCATGTTTGTCATGAGACCGTGTGTGAGCATGTGTGGGTTCATGTTTGTCACATGAGACTGTAACACAAGACTGTGAGTGAGGATGGATGGGTTCATGCTTGTTGAGGGAGGAGTCACTGATCATTGGTGTCCATTGCAGCAGGTCTGGAAATGCTAGAATTGTGGGACATCTGGACTCTCACGTTTCCTGTCTCACCGCAGCTCTTTTTCACTTTCATCACCTTTGCTTGTCTCTGTGAAAGGGACGGAAAGAAAGCCACAACAACTGACTGTTCAGAAAACAGGTGACTGACATGTAAAAATTTATATTTCTCCAATAGAATATTCTTTTTTCAGCAGGTAGACCTGTCACCGCCTAATCTCCTGCAGTTCAAGAAAATATGAACAGCTCAGGGCCTTGGATTGTCACTTTGTCTGTGTGGGTCCTTGGTGTTCCCGTGGCTGTGAAGGGGAAGAGAACACTGCCATTTCCTCGTTGTTTCCCAGTTATTAATACCTCATTACCTTGAGCTTTATGTTTTGTGCAATGTCATGGTGGGTCTTATGTCGGGTGTAATTGTTCACAAGGAAGTGATGATCGGAATGAGAGTTTCTCTAATTTCTGCCGTGTTTTCAAACTTGTAGAGCATAAAGAGAGGAGTAAGACTGCATCCAGTCCCAGTCCAACTGTGGAGAGACTGTTTCACTGGGTTGGAAGTCTGGGAAACAGGAAGCAGTCAGTGAGGAAGTGAGTGGAGACAGTGCAGGGATGGGTCTGATGGGTACACTTCATACTTCATCTCAGTGGAGCACAGGACGTGGTTTCCAGTCCCTGTGAACGCTCAGTTCTCTGTCAGACTCAGCCTTCATGCTTGTACACACTGGAGTACTTGGTACCTTCCTGATCCACAATGTGTGGGCTGTTTTAGGACTCAGTGGTCATTGAGGATGTGGCCGTGGTCTTTACTCAGGAAGAGTGGGCTTTGCTGGATCTTGCTCAGAGGAAACTCTACAGAGATGTCATGATGGAAACCTTGAGCAACCTGGCCTCAGTAGGTAAGAGTTGTGTCATTTTTTAAATAAAAACAAAACTCCTTTAATGATCACACAGGAGCTCTTGTCGCATAGTGTCTGAGGCATTTGACTGCTTACCAGAAGACTGACAGTTCAAACCCACCAGCCACTCTATGGAAGGAAGACTGGGCAATCTACTTGCGTAAAGATTTACCACCTCGGAAACCCAAAGAGGGTCAGTATGAGTCAGAATCGACTCAGTGGCAGAGAGTTTGGTTTGGTAATGATCACACATATTGCATTCCTCAAGTTTGCTCCAGTATTTGGGTTGAGGAATGGGAATAAGTTGTTAAATAAGATGGTCATGGTTCCTTGGTCTGTGGAACATACCCTTGATTCCCCATGAACTTAAAGCTGTGTGACCTTTCATTAAAGTGACCTTTCATTTCTCTTGTGATTTAAAGCCCTGAGGCTTTCTAAGTGTTATAAGTAAAAGCATTAGGTTGAAAGGTGAATGGGGGACACTGAGGGATTTGTGATTTGGGACTGGGTGAGAATTTTACTGTGTGATTACAAGCTTGACATGCTTGTTTTGCAACAGATAAACTCATGCCTTTGCATCTTCGGAGAACCCAAAGGGCAAAGTATCGAATCAGTTTCAAAGCAATGTTATCCCAGAGGAAAATAAGGGAAAGACCCAAGACCCGTGGAGATGGGACTCATTGAGGGGCTCTGATTGGGTGCCAGGAGAGCAAGAATTCTTGGAAGGACCAGCCCTGCATGGAGGGAATTGCATTGGCTAGAAAAAGTCACTTAACTGGAAAACTTCCATTATGTGTTGAGGACACAGCCTGACAGATTGCCAAGCTTACTTTCCTGACTGTACCTGTCTCCTCACATATTTGCAGTCAGAGGGACTCCTTTCGTCCAGTAATGCTACAGGTGTATCGTGGCCAGTATCTTTCTACTTAGTCCTCTTATGTCCTGGTAAACTGCTTCTTAACCATTGCCACAGTGCAGAAAGAGTGAAATGCAGCTAAGTGTTTCGATGTTCACAGCAGCCTTTTTTCCCCTAATATTTCCTTTCCTCTTTGTTTCATATTATGAACCTCAACTTGAATTACTGGTTCAGTTGCTCAAAACCTTAATGATGGAGAAAAGATTAGTGAACATATGATGACATTAATGAAGAATAACAACTGGTCTACCATGTTAGGAGAAATCTCTGAGTCACATGGCAGTAAAGATGAGCATAAAAACCGGAGGAGATGTTTGAGGTGAGTATCATTTAAACAAGAGAATGTAGCACTCCAGGGGAAAGTCTTAAGGCACGATGACATTAAAATGTTGTTGTTATGTGTCATTGAGTTGGATCCGACTCATAGCGACCCCTCCTTGGGTTGCCGAGGTGGCATCACTACGGAAGTATATTGCCTAACCTTCCTTCCAAACATTAAAGTACACATGTATATATTTACAGAAAGGAGCTCTGGTGGCACAGTGCCTAAGGCATTTGACTGTTAAGCAGAACGTTGATGGTTCAAACTCTGTGAAAGCAAAATGGGGCAGTCTACTTCCTTAAAGATTTACTGCCTTGGAAAGCCAGTGGTGGCTGCTGTGAGTCAAAATTGAGTCAGTGACAGTGGGTTTCATTTGGTTTATATATTTACTGATGTATACCAGGCCTTTGAACTGATTCATAATGGCTCAGCAGTTGAAAGCTAAATAAGGGCTGTGTACATGTTGCATAGCCACCAAATTGGTTTTCCAGAAAACAGTTAACAATCAACTATGTTCACTCAAAGATGGTGGCACCCGTGCCACATTGAATGTATGTTGCTCTCCATAGTGCCTCTGGTAATCAAATTCCCACATGGATCCCCCTGAGTTTCAGGAGCCTGACGTAGGAGGCTGTATTATCAGCAGGACTATGGAGAGTGACACATACTCAAAGCAGTGTAGCTGTCTGCTATCTTTGAGCATACCAAACCAAAAAGCCAAACTCACTACTGTCGAGTCAGTTCCACTCATAGTGATCCCTCCTTGGATTTCCAAGGCAGTACCTCTATGGAAGCAGATTGCCCTGTCTTCCTTCTGAGGAGTGGCTGGTGGGTTTGAACCACCACCCTTCTGGTTAGCAGTCAAAAGCCTAGCACTGCTGTTTGTTTCTTAATACGGTCAAAATCTGATGGGCATCAGATTTGGTTGCTATTCAGCACTTATGCTGCTATCATTTATTTCCACTTGTTGAACTGTTAGGAATTGGTTCAAAACCCTGATAGGGATGTGTGTGTGTGTGTGTGTGTGTGTGTACACATGTTTATATATATAAACCTAGTGGTGACATTTTGTATCCAGAGAATTTTTACAATATAACATTTTCATAAATGTGAGTTAGGTATCATGTACTTGAGCATATTTCAGTTGGGTAGAATTATCAGAGAGCCTCATATTTTAGAAAAACAGTGATATTAATGGTAATATTTTTACTAGATGATTTAATCTGCAAAACATGAACATTCACTGTGTTTGTTAATGGTAAAATTGGAACAAGCTTATTTCCAACAACATGTTGCCTATATTTAACAGAAGTCATATCGTAGAGACCCTCTGTGAAAGTCATGAAGGTGACCCATGTGGAAAAAACTTCAGCCGGATTCCTAATCTTACGGTGCTACAAAGCAGTCCCCTAAAAGGAAATCCTTTTGAATGCCGTGAGCATGGAAAAGCCTTCTTGGATCAATCATCACATAAGCATCACACCAGATCTCGCACTGGATATAATACCTGTCAGTATAATGAATGGGCAGAAGGCTGCGGTTGTCCCTCTCACCGAACCACTCCTATAAGAAATCTTGTTGGAAAGAAATCCCAAAACCATAATGTACACGGGAAAGACTTCACACTGGAGAATCCTGTGACAACATCCACCAGTGAGAAACGTTATGAACGTAACGGATGTGGGAAAGATTTCTGTCCTTTCTCCTCCTCTTGGACATGTGTGAGAGGTTCTAGGTGTGAACGTAAGGAATGTTGTAAAACTGACATTCAACCTTTAAATGTTTTGTATAAAAAATTTCATAATAGAGATAAGCCTTATGAATGTAAGGAATGTGGGAAAGCCTTTAGTCGTTCTTCACTCCTCACGTCACATATAAAAACTCACAGTGAAGAGAGGCCTTTGGAGTGTAAGCAGTGTGGGAAAGCTTTTAGTTGGCCCTCAGATCTCACTACACATATGCGAACTCACAGTGGAGAGAGGCCTTTTGAATGTAAGCAGTGTGGGAAAGCCTTTAGTCAGACTTCATCCCTCACTACACATATAAGAACTCACAGTGGAGAGAGGCCTTATGAGTGTAGGGACTGTGGGAAAGCCTTTAGTCAGGCCTCCTCCCTTACTCAACACAGAAGAACTCACAGTGGAGAGAGACCTTATGAATGTAAGCAGTGTGGAAAAGCTTTTAGTCAGTCCTCCATCCTCAATCAACATAGAAGGATTCACAGTGGAGAGAGGCCTTATGAATGTAAGGAATGTGGGAAAGCCTTTACTTGTTCCTCACACCTCACTACACATATAAAAACTCATAATGGAGAGAGGCCTTATAAATGTAAAGAATGTGGGAAAGCCTTCAGTTGGTCCTCACACCTCACGTCACATCTAAAAATTCATAGTGGAGAGAGGCCCTATAAATGTAAACAATGTGGGAAAGCATTTAGTCAGGCCTCACACCTCAACATACATGTAAGAACCCACAGTGGAGAGAGACCTTACGAATGTAAGGAATGTGGGAAAGCCTTTAGGTGTTCCTCCCACTTCACTATACATAGAAGGACCCACAGTGGAGAGAGGCCTTATGAATGTAAGGAATGTAGGAAAGCCTTCAGTCGTTCCTCACTCCTCACTTCACATAGAAGAACTCACAGTGGAGTGAGGCCTTATGAATGTAAGGAATGTGGGAAAGCCTTCAGTCAGGCATCACACCTCACGACACACATAAGAACTCATAGTGGGGAGAGACCTTATCAATGTAAGGAATGTGGGAAAGCCTTCAGTCAGACCTCAGCCCTCAGTACACATAGAAGAATTCACAGTGGAGAAAGGCCTTATGAATGTAAGGAATGTCGGAAAACCTTTATTGATTCCTCAGCCCTCACTAAACATGTAAGAACTCACAGTGGAGAGAGGCCTTATGCGTGTAAGGAATGTGGGAAGGCTTTTATGGATTCATCAGCCCTCAGTAAGCATATGCGAACTCACAGTGGAGCAAGGTCTTTTGAATGTAAGGAATGTGGGAAAACGTTTAGTCGTTCTTCACACCTTACTTCTCACATAACGACTCACAGCGGAGACACTACTCTGTGTCAGAAGTGGAATGTTTCATCCTTACTGCTATAATTTCAAACAGGAAATGTGCAAAAGTCTGTGATTAAAGAACAGTTTCTCAGTGAGTACGAAAGCAATCGTAACTCAAAGAAGGAGTTGTTAAAGCTACTTTCTGCTTTTGGGAGACACAACAGTATCACTGTCACTGCGAGGCTGTTCTCATCTGTGTTTGTTACTTTCTCAGTCCATGCTAAAGTTTATCTTTTGTATAAGTATTTGGTTATTACAAATAAACCTGCTGTGAATAGCTTTGAGCAAATGTGGTTTTATATATTTTTAAATGTTTTTATTGATGTTATTTTGTCTACAATTAAATTCATTCATCTTCTTTTTGATTTCAAAGTGTTTTTGATTCATATTTAATGCATTTCCTTCCATTCTTTCCTATTGTAAAGTTAACTCTTTGGCCTGTATGATTAGTTTCTCATGTGGTGACACTTTGTGACTGTGCACATACTCCGTTTTTCATGGTACTTTGGCCATTGATAATATTACCTATGATGATTATTGTGGTATTGACAAATGATATTTTCTTTTACAATCATATAGCTTCTCTACTTGTTAACTGGAATTCTGCAAGAAACAGGTTTTCTTTGCTCCCCTTTATTACATTGCTTATAAAATTACAGGCAGTCTTAAAAAAAGTTCCATTCCTAAGTCTGTTTTTAAGTAGAATTTGCACATAAGTTAGGTATGGTTATTATCTAATATTAGTTGTTGTTATTGTTGTTATTTGCCGTCGAGTCGGCCCCGACTCATAGCGACCCCTCCTTGGGTTTCCAAGGCAGTATCACTACGGAAGTAGGATTGCCCAACCTTCCTTCCGAGGAGTGGCTGGTGGGTGTTGAACCGCCAGCCTTCTGGTTAGCAGTCAAGTGCTTTAGGCACTATGCTACCAGTTAGTCGAACATTTTTCATAGTATTTAGTACATAATGAACCTTTCTGTGCATAATTAAACACTTTCAAATACACTAAAACATCTTTAACCTAATATTAAAGTAGTAGTAATTATACCAGCAGTATTTCATTCTGCATTGCAGTGTAGTACCGGTTTGCTCTTATAAACCTTTGCCACTTCATTGAACTCCTTCTTGGTAGACTTCCCCCCAACCCCAACATGGGGAGGACAGGAGGCAGCCCACAAGGGCATTGCACATGCAGACCCCGGCCCGCCATGGGGTGGTGCAGGTGTGTTGACAAGGAAGTGAACGAAGAACCCACCCCTGTGCAGCTCCATGCATATTGTTGTAGTGGGCTCTGGCCTCCACCCAGCTCCAGCCAGTGAAGCAAACTGCAGGTGGACATCACACCACCAGCAGTCAAGGGGTGCAGGGCTTTAATTCCTGCAGGAGGGGATGTTACCTTGTAATAGGTTTTATGGTGTGTATAAAGGGCATAGGGGTTGCATCTGACCTCTTCTAACTTCACAAGGGAGGACTCTGTGGTGGGATCCAGGTGAGGGGAGGGAACCCAGGCCACGCCTCAAAGCAGCAAGGCGGGAAAGCAGGGGGTGGGGGAAGAGAACAAAACGGCCAGGGGGACCGGGGCAGAGTGAGGAGTCAGCTTCAGGCATCCAGGAGGGGGGACAGAGCTCAGGCCACGCCCCTCAAGTGACAAGGCAGGATAGCAGAGGAAAGGCCAGGGCGACCCAGACAGAGAGAGGAGTCAGCCACAGGGTTCAAGGTGAGGGGCGGGAACCCAGGCCACACCCCACAAGCGACTAGGCGGGGAAAACGGGAAAGGGGAGACAAAGGCCAGGGCAGCTGGGAAAGAGTGAGGAGGCAGCAGCAGGGTTCCAGGTAAGGGGAGGTGGGAGAGGTTTCCCACAGCTGAGGGAAACAAACTTGTCTGTCGGTTTGTCCTATTGTGATGTGTTGCAGTGAGTCTTGAGGCTGTGCCACGGGTGTTTCACACCCAGCAGGGTGCACGTGGTGCACAGGTTTCAGTGCAGCTTGCAGACTGAGACACAGTAGGAAGAAGGAAGAGGCCATCCACTTCTCAATGAATTGGCCAGGGAAAACCTTCTAAATAGCAGAGAAACACTGATACATTAATGTGCAACTTTATGAATAGTCCAGAAACATTGGTGAATACATGGAGGAGGATGAGCCAGGCCTCCTGCCAGAAGGCGCTCAGCTTTGGGAAGCCCACTGCTGTGCTTTGTGGCTCTCCTGTCCCCACCAGTTTCTGGGCCATTGCTTCTGTGGCTTCTTTCCATCTCCGGTGTCACACTCTGTATCCTGGATCAAGGAAGTTTCATACAGGGATCTCAATTCAAAGGACATTTTCTACTCCTTTCTCTTCTGTCTTGATGGGAGTGAGAGATCCCCCCTCCCTTTCTGCTCTGAGGTGGTTCATTTCAAGCCAGCCACTGCCACTGAGTCAATTCTGATTCATAGCAATCCCCACTGGGTTCTCAAGGGTGGAAATATTTCTGAAAGTAGATTGCCTCACCTTTCTTCCATGGAATAGCTTTGGGTTTGGACCTCTTGGTTGGCAGCCAAATGCCTTAACTACTACACAACCAGAGCTCCTTATTCAAAGCCTAGCTGATGGCAAAACTGGCCATTCTCCACATTATGCTTCCATAAATCTTTAATTCCTTGGTCCTTCCCCCACAAATGTGTCATATACCTACCTAATTTACATTAACAAACTATCTAGTCCTCTTGTTGTTGTTCTGTGCCGTCGAGTCAGACCCGACTCATAGCAACTCCTCCTTGGGTTTCTGAGGCAGTATCACTATGGAAGTAGATTGCCCCACCTTCCTTCCGAGGAGTGGCTGGTGGGTTTGAACCACCAGCCTTCTGGTTAGCAGTCAAGTGCCTTAGGCACTATGCTATCAGAGCTCCCTCCAGTCCTCAGGGCTTGATACTAGTAAGTGTCCCACCCAGGCATCTGGTGGGAGCCACAAAGAACCCACTGCACCACATGGAGGTTGGTTTATAACTGTGTTGTGCATAAACTGGAACATCTGTGACCCAGGGACTGCCTGTCTAGCCTAATCCATATACTTTTTTTTTCTTCTTTTCTTGCTCTAATTGTCCCATATTTGGTCCTTAAACCAAACCAAACCACCAGACATTGAGTCAATTCCAACTCGTAGTGACCCTTTAGGCCAGAGTAGAACTGCCTAATAGGGTTTCCAAGGCTATAAGTCTTTATGGAAGCAGACTGCCTCAGCCTTCTTCTGTGGAGAATCTAGTGGGTTCGAACCGCTGACCTTGTGCTTAGCATCTGAATGCTTTAACCACTCTGCACCAGAGCACCTTACTTGGTTCTTAGGAGGTCTTTTCAGTAGGTTCTTGTGTTTTGTGACGTGTCCCCATAGTTGTATATTACTTTCTGCCAGTGTTTTAGCTCCATCATGTCCTCCTGCCTGAGCCCTGGATTCAGACTTTTCTCCAAGAAACTCTTTCCTTCTATTAGAGTATGATACGCAGAAGCAAAGATCTGTACATTAGATATGCTTATTGCTACTGGGAGCCCTGGTGGCACAATGGTTAAGTGCGTGGCTGGTGAACAAAAGATTATTGGTTCAAACCCATTAGCTGCTCTGCAGGAGAAAGTTGTGGCAGTCTGGTTCTGGAAAGATTGAAAGCCTTGGAAAACGTGGGCAGTTCCACTCTGTCCTCTAGGGGCGCTGTAAGTCTGAATTGATTCCAGGG
>NW_006922795.1:132808-136946 GCF_000298275.1 Orycteropus afer afer
AGCATTGCAGGTAGGCCACACCCCTGGGGAAACTCCCCTTGGGTAGACCGGCCGCTTAGAACTCAGTCATGTGATCCATCATGGGAACCACCACTCACAACTGGAGTCCAGCCAAGTTGACACATCTTCAGCTATCACAATATGTGTGTGAATATACATATACAAAGAATATACATATATCTGTTTCCCTATGTGTCTGTATATACGTTAAAAACTTTACGATCATACTCGTGTCTGATTCCGGTCTCACACCACAGGGTTCACTGTAGCCTTTTCCTTTACTGTACATCTTCCTCCTTTCTCTAACAGCATCACTCTTGGCTGTCTTTATTCACATACATTATTTGCTGAACATAGTACGTTGTTTCAAAATCTGTGAGGTGATGAATCATCTTGCAGAAGGCAGTCTGTGGTTTGCTCAAGGTTCTTGACAGACTGCAGCTGAGCCTCCTGAGTCGGGGTGAGTAATACCTAGCGGCTGATGCCCAGCTCTTGAGGCACACTGAGGCATTCTCGTGTGGGACCGGCCAATGTAAGTACAGATGTCACAGGCTTAAGGGAGCTTCCTGGTTGGTGAGAAAGATCCATGCACGTGGAAGGTAGTGTGACCCGGGGAGATGGGAACTCTGCTTCGGGGCCCCCCCACACCTCGCCCCATGCATCCCTTCATTTACATTCTTTTTTGTTATATTTAAGCCAGTGTCGTAAGCATGGCCTTCCTGTGTATTCTTGAGTCGCTCCAGTGAATTACTGAACCAAAAGGAACCTCAGAAGTAAGCGGACTCAGGACCCCTGATCTTTATTTAGGCTGCTGTTCTTCAGACTTGAGAGGACACCCTCAACCTTTGAAACAGCAGATCAGAAGTTGGGAGTCGTTCCAACTTCCAAACTTGGCTGCTGGTGTCTGTTTGGTCATCTGAAGGGCAGTGTCCTTTTAACTTGGGACATCTGGACTACCCCCAGGTGGCTGAGAGTCAGAGGAGAATGCTGCATGGGTGGTTGATGTCAAAACAAAGACAGGAACCTGAGATTTCCACATGACAGTTGTCACATGAAGTAGGATTTCATAGTCTCCTTAATGTAGACAGTAAGTAGTTGAAGCTGTTAACCTCCATCTGATTTTAAAACGGATGTCATCACTGCTGTTATTACCTGATTGGTGGAATTTTAGTTGGAAAATGGGTTGTCTGTACACCTCATGTGTACTAAAGACCCAATTGGTCATTTTAAGTGAATGAATGAATGGATGTATCCATTAAGAGGCAACCAGGCAGGGACTTCCTCCATTTCCTGCCTCTCCTTAGAGAAGTTTCTGCTCCTGCACCCAGCACACACGCCCACACTCTGCATCTCAGGGAAAACCGTGGCCCTCTCAGGAAGCTGGACAGACAGGAATGCACAGACAAGGAAGGCATAGGGAGGAGAGGGAAGGAGTAAGTAGGGGCCATAGTCTCAGGGGTCTCTTTTTTATGATTTTGAGTTTTGTTCCACATTGTTTTCCCATTCTACTCACTGAACCCTTTCCGAGTGGTTGGCAGTGGTAACCAGGCACTGTCTAGTTCTTCTGGTCCCCTGGTCATATAGGCTGAGGTTTACATGGTCTACTAGTCCCTTGGACTAATTGTTTCCATGCATCTTTGGTTTTCTTCATTCTTCTTTGCCCTGGACAAGAAGAGACGCATTGTTGCATTTAGATGGCCGCTTGCAAGTTTTTAAGACCCCAGTGGCTACTCACCAAAGTAGGATGTAGAACAGTGTTTTTGTGTAGTATATGATGCCAGTTGAGCTTGATGTCCCCTCGATGACCATGGTCCTGAGCCTTTAGGCCCAACAACCAGTTTTATTACAGTCTTTCTTAAACAACTTGCCTGTATTATTAAATGGAAATGTAAGCAGATCGAATTAGAAATTTTTGCTTCCTTTGGTACACAAGAAATAGCATATAATTTTATACTTTTCTCAGCTACCAAATTGGCCTGGGGTAGACCTGGGACCCAAAGAGTTAGTGAGAGACAGATTAGAGCTCCCTACTTAGCAAGTACAGTTCTCTAGGTCCAGTTTTATCTTTGGGACTTCTAAACTGCATGATAGCCTTAGGTTACTGTGGACGTGTATTAGGTTGGACGGTGCCCCCGTGGACGTTACGCAGCGCATACCTGTATACTGAATCAACATCTACACTGTAACAAGATCCCTGAGTGACTCCTATGTATAATAAACATTGAGAACCACTGCTCTACTGGTGCGTCTCAGGACTGACCCCTAACCTCAGCACTAGCATCACCTGGGAACTTGTTCAAACCCAAACCCAATGCCATGGAGTTGATTCCCACTAACAGCGCCCCTAGAGGACAGGGTAGAACTTCATAGGGTTTCCAAGGCTGTCTTTACAGAACAAGGCTGCCTCATGTTTCTCCAAAGAAGTGGCTGGTGGATTCCAACTCCCAACCTCCTGACCTTTGGGTTAGCAGCCAATTGTTTTAACCACTGTGCAGATTTTCAGCAGGGTGCGAACAGGAATGAACTGGTTGGTTCGTAGCGCCGTGAGACCTAGCTCTAGCCCACACGGTCAGCCATCCCCAGCCCAGTTACGCAGAAACAAACCCACACCCAACGCCTCAGAGAGCGAAGGTGGGGTTGCGTGTGCCTTCGGAGGAGGCAGTATGAAAATGGCGAGGGGCTCCCCAGCACATCATGGTTGCAAGGGGTCTCAGGTCTCTGGGGCAGCCCAGGAAGGGCTGAGACGCCTGGACTCCGCAGGAGAGCAGCTCACAGACTCACCTAGCACCGGAGCAGACTGGATGGCGAGGGATACAAAACGTAGTGCCCACCCGAGCGGGAGCACGAGAAAATGTGGCTGACGAACTAGGGAGGCACATTTCCGCTTCCGGTTTCTGAGACTTTCAGTGCCACAGGGCAGGGGTTCCGATTACGGACCAGAGGGCTCTTCTCAGTGACTTCCGGTTTCTGAGACTTTCAGTGCCACAAGGCACAGGTTCCAAGTACGGACCAGAGGGCTCTGCTCAGTGACTTCTGGGTTCCGTGGCTTCCCCAGAGACTTGGGGTCTGTCTGCCGCTGTCCTTATTTCCCCTCTAGAGAAAAATCCTGGTTTTCTCAAATGCATACATAATGTTAAAGAAGGATGCGTTAGGACGTCAGTGGGAGCTCTTGGCTGAAAGGTGCAGGAGCAAAGACCAGAGCATGGTCCACAGGTGTGAGTGAGCATGTGTTGTGGGTGCCTGGCTCTCGTGGTGGGCCTCCTAAGGCCTCTGACTACTAACCAGAAGATTGGTGGTTCAAACTTACTAGCCGCTTCTGGGAAGGAAGGTGGGGCAGTTGACTTCCATAAAGATTTAAAGCCTTGGAAAATCAAAGGGGGTCACTATGAGTTGGAATCTACTCGATTGCACTGAGTTTGGTTTTATTTTAGGAATGTCACATCAAGGACCAATGTGGGCTTGACTCAAGCCACAGCATTAGTATTTTCAGTTACCTCCAAAAAAAAAAAAAAAAACTAAAAACTTGACAAGGAATAAGGAAGACTGAAGAATTGGCACCTGAATTATGGTGTTGACAAAGAATCTAGAATCTACCAGAAGAACAATAAATCTGTCTTGGAAGAATACAGCCAGATAGATACTCCTTAGAAGCAAGGATGGAAAGATTTCATCTTATGAACTTGGGACATGTCATCAGGAGGGGCCAGAGAATCCAAGAAAAAGAGGCACACCCTTCATGAAACAGACTGACACAGTGGCTTAGACTAATTTTTCTGCCCCAGGAAAGTCATCAGGAGGTGAAGGACAGGCAGCCCAAGGAAATGACAGGGACAAGAAGGGACACAAAATAAGCCCTCAAATGGCACAAATATGCAGAATCATCCCGATTGCCCTCCGTCTCACTGGTGTCATCTCCCGCCCCTTCCACTTACCCGCTTGGCCCCTCTTTCCCTTCTCTCCCTCTAAAGAGAGAGTGAAATGAAGTGACCTGTTGCTATCGACTGAATTTTGACTCATTAATGACCCTGGAGGACAGAATGGAACTGCCCCACACGGTTTCCAAGGCTGTCAATCTTCACTGAAGCAAAGCTCCAACCAGACCCACTGGAAGGAAGTAAAGCCCCAACCAAACTCACTG
>NW_006922795.1:137702-151912 GCF_000298275.1 Orycteropus afer afer
GGAGTCCATTCTGACCCACAGTGCCCCTAGAGGACAGAGTGGAACTGCCCACAGCGTCTCCAAGGCTGTCAGTCTTCACGGAAGCAAAGCCCAAACCACACCCACTGCCTGGAGTCCATTCCGACCCACAGCGCCCCTAGAGGACAGAGTGGAACTGCACCACAGGGTCTCCAAGGCTGTCAATCTTCATGGAGGCAAAGCCCGAACCACACCCACTGCCTGGAGTCCATTCTGACCCACAGCGCCTCTAGAGGACAGAGTGGAACTGCCCACAGGGTCTCCAAGGCTGTCAGTCTTCACAGAAGCAAAGCCCAAACCACGCCCACTGCCGTGGAGTCCATTCCGACCCACAGCGCCCACATTCTCCTCTGCTCTCTGCCCACTCAGTTTGTCACCCTGAAGCTGCTGATGGTCTGTGCGGACGACACCTGTATTCTCCTGTCACCTGTATTCCGTCCCCAAATCCTCCCCGAGACACCGCCTACGTGGCCGTGTTGAATTAGCCCCAAATTGTCCTAGTGCAGGTGCATCGAGTCTGCCAGTCGGTAACCTCCCAGCTGTGAACCTCCCAGCTGCACCATCCGTGCAGAACCTGTGCCTTGCCTACGCAAGTAGAGGCCACAAGGCGGTGCTCCGATAGATACTTGGGGCCCAGACACCATCCATGTCAGGATGTGTGAAATAAGATGCAACATACCTGTTAATCCCAGCACGACAGGACTTGTCCACCAGTGTCTTCAAAACCTGCCTCTATTCCATCCTTCCCTTTCCGATACTGGGGACTGGAGGGGGGACATACCCGAGTTTACATGTAGTCGACTCTGCCTCATGGCACCACTGTGTGTCAGAGTAGAACCACAGGCCACAGGGTTTTCAGTCACTGATTGTTGCATAGTTTGCCAGGCCTTTCTTGGGAGGCATCTCTGGGTGACCTAGAACTTCCGCCTTTTGGTTAGCAGCAGAGCGTGTTCATCTTTTACACTGCCCAGGAACCCCACAGGTTTATAGATATATTAAAATAACGAAACAAACAAACACATTGCCATGGAGTTGACTTCAACTCACAGTGACCTGACGTGTGTAAGAGTAGAACTGTACGGCATGGAATTTTCAGTGGCTGACTTTTTCAGAAGTACATTCCCAGGCCTTTCTTCCGAGGTAGTTTTAAGAAAAATGTGGTTCCGATGAGACACACCCCAGCACGTAATCTTAGTAAAAGCACTTGCCATCGTGTGAATAGCAGAGAAACATTGTCTTATGAATAGCTTGGAAACACTGACACAGTGCAGGAAGACGAGCCCCTTGGGTTGGAAAGGACTCAAAACAGACTGGGAAAGAGCTGCCTCATTAGAGTAGAACCAACCTTAATGATATGGATAAAGTAAGTCTGTTGGGACCTCTAAGGCATGACTCAAACAGTGGCAAACATCCATTAATAATCGGAACGTGGAATGTACGAAGTTTGAATCTAGGAAAATTGGAAGTTATAAAAAATGAAATGGAACACATAAAGATTGATATCCTAGGCATTAGTGAGCTGCAGTGGACTGGTTTTGGCCATTTTGAATCAGACAACCATATGATCTACTATGCCGGAAATGAGAAATTGAAGAGGAATGGCATGGCGTTCATCATCACAAAAGATGTTTAAGATCTGTCCTGAAGTGCAATGCTGTCAGTGATAGGATAATATCCATACGCCTACAAAGAAGACCAGTTAATACAACTATTAATCAAATTTATGCACCAACCCCCAAAGTAAACGATCAGGAAATTGAAGATTTTTATCAACTTCTGCAGTCTGAAATTGACCGAACATGCAATCAAGGTGTGTTAATTATCAGTGGTGATTAAAATGCAAAAGTTGGAAACAAGGAAGAATCACCGGAAGTTGGAAAATTTGGCCTCGGTGACAGAAATGACGCTGGAGATGGCGTGACAGAATTTTGCAAGATGGATTTATTCATTGCAAATACCTTTTTTCAACAACACAAAAGGTGGCTGTACACGTTGACCTCGCCAGATGGAGTATACAGGAATCACATTAACTACATCTGTGGCAAGAGGCAATGGAAAAGCTCAATGTCTTCAGCCAAAACAAGTCCAGGAGCTGATTGTGGACCAGACCATCAGCTGCTCATATGCAAGTTCAACCTGAAGTTGAGGACAATGGAAACAAGTCCATGAGAGCCAAAACATGATCTGGAATATATCCCTCCTGAATTTAGAGACCATCTAAAGAATAGATATGATGCACAGGACACCAATGACTGAAAACCAGAAGAATTGTGAGATGACATCAAGAACATCATCCATGAAGAAAGCAAGAGGTCATTAAAAATACAAGAAAGAAAGAAAAGACCAAAATGGATGTCAGAAGAGACTCTGAAACTTGCCCTTGAGCAGAGTGGCTAAGGCAAATGGCAGAAATGATGAGATAAAAGAGCTGAACAGAAGATTTCAAAGAGCAGCTCGAGCAGACAAAGCCAATTAGTATAATGAAAAGCGCAACGACCTGGAGTTACAAAACCAAAAGGGAAGAACATGCTCAGCATTTCTCAAGCTGAGAGAAGTGAGGAAATAATTTAAGCCTCGAGTTGCAATACTGAACGATTTTATGGGCAAAATATTGAATGATGCAGGAAGCATCAAAAGAAGATGGAAGGAATACACAGAGTCACTGTACCAAAAAGAACTGGGCAATCTTCATCCATTTCAGGAGGTGACATATGTTCAAGAACCAGTGGTATTGAGGGAAGAGGTTGAAGCTACGCTGAGGGAATTGGCGAAGAACAAGGCTCCAGGAATTGATGGAATACCCACTGAGATGTTTCAACAAACGGATGCCCCGCTGGAGGCACTCTCTCAGTTAGGCCAAGAGATTTGGAAGACAGCTACCTGGCCAACTGACTGGAAGAGATCCATATTTGTGCCCATTCTAAAGAAAGGTGATCCCACAGAATGTGGACGTTATCAAACGATATCATTAATGTTACATGCAAGTGAAATCTTACTGAAGATAATTCAAAAACAGTTGCAGCAGTATTGACAGAGAACTTCCAGAGGTGCAGGCTGGATTCAGAAGAGGACATAGAACGAGGGATATCATTGCTGATGTCAGATGGATCTTGGCTCAAAGTAAAGAATACCAGAGAGATATTTACCTGTGTTTTATTGACTACGCAAAAGCATTTGATTGTGTGGATCATAACAAATTGTGGGTAACGTTGAGAAGAATGGGAATTCCAGAACACTCGATTGTATTCATGAGGAACCTGTACATAGACCAGGAGGCTGTTGTTCAGACAGAAAAAGGGAACACTGCATGGTTTAAAATCAAGAAGGGAGTGTGTCGGGCTTGTATGCTTTCACCATACTTACTCAATCTGTATGGTGAGCAAATAATCCGAGAAGCTGGACTGTATGAAGAAGAACGTGGCATCAGGATTGGAGGAAGAATCAACAACCTGCGATACATTGACGACACAACTTGCTTGCTGAAAGTGAGAATGACTTGAGGCACTTACTGATGAAGATTGAAGAATACAGTCTGCAGTATGGATTACATCTCAATATAAAGAAAATAAAAATCCTCACAACTAGACAAATCGGCACATCATGATAAACGGAGAAAAGATTGAGGTTGGCAAAGACTTCTCATTGCTTGGTTCTACAATTGACTCCAATGGAAGCAGCAGTCAGGATATCAGACGATGTGTAACACCGGGCAAATTGGCTGCAGAAGACCTCTTTCCAGTGCTGACGCGCTAAGATGTCTCCTTGAGGAGTAAGGTGCGCCTGACACAAGCCATAGTATTTTCAATCCCCTCATATGCATGTGAGAGCTGGACAATGAATAAGTAAGGAAGACCGAAGAAGAGTTGATGCTTTTGAGTTGTGGTGCTGGCGGAGAATGCTGAAAGTACCGTGGACTGCTAAAAGAACTAACAGATCTGTCCTGGAGGCCAGAATGCTCCTTGGAAGTGAGAATGGCCAGACTTCGTCTCATCTACTTTGGTCATGTTGTCAGAAGGGACCATTCCCTGGGGAAGGATGTCATGCTTGGTAGGGTAGAGGGTCGACCAAAGAGGGGAAGCCCTCAAAGAGATGGGTTGACATGGTGGCTGTGGCAATGGGCTCAAGTGTAGCAAGAATTGTGGAGCTGGGTCAGGACCGGGCGGTGTTTTGTTCTGCTGTGCATGGGGTCACTGTGAGTTGGAGATGACTCGATGGCACCTGACAACAACATCGTGTGACTCCTGCTGACCCCATGTGTGTCAGTAAAACTGCAGTCCGTAGAGTGTTCAGTGGGCAATTTTCTGGAAGGCAATCGGGCATCTGTTCCAAGGCACTCGTGGGTGACTCGACCCTCCCACCTTTCAGTGAGCAGGTAGGCAGTCAGTCAACCCACGGACTCTTGCTCAGAATCACCAGGAGTGAGGCCCTTGGTGCTTCTAAAGCAGGAATTAAATTGCTCCAGGAGAGATGAGGTCCCCATGCCTGTCAGTTGTTGTCCTGGAGTTCTCACCCCGGCCCCAATCTGACTTCCCAGCAGAGGCACCAGGGAGTCTTTCAGGTGCCACGGCTGAGCCTACAGCAGCCATGGTCCTTCTCAGACATGCGTCATGTCTGAACAAGCACCAGGGAGAACGTCTGAACGTTTGCTAAGCTTGATAGGAATGGGGCTTTTCTTCCAGAAGGATCTCAAGGTACGGAATACACGGACTAGCGCCTTTAGCTTAGTGGCAGACGGCCCTGCATGGAAACTTGTAACGACATGTAAAAACACCCAACTTGTGGCCAGGGAGTCGTGTGCGGCTCACCGCGCCTGTGTGGTGCCAGAGCAGAGCTGCGTTCCCTGGAGCTTCCGTGGCTGCTGTTTCAGAACGGGGTCTCCAGCCCTTCCTCCGAAGGCAACTGGGAGTGGGCTCAAACCTGCAACCTTTGGGTTAGCAGCCAAGTGCATTTGCTGCCTGCGTCACCCAGGGACTCCTAAAATCGACGTACTGTGGAGTCAATGCCGACTCTCGGTGGCCCCTTGTGTGTGAGTGGAATTGAGCTCCCCGGCTGTTTGTAGGCTGCATACCGTAGCATCTGTGCAAGGAAGTCTTTGAATTCCTTCCAGCAGGAGGGGCAGCCGCCACCAAGACTCTGTTCTTGTTAGTGGCCTGGAGTCGAGTCTGACTCATGGCGCACACGACTGGTAGACGACTCAAGGTGTGTCCCAGTGGAACTGTGCTCCGTGGGGTTCACAGGGGCTCATCTTTCACAAGTGGATGGCCAGGCCTTGCTTCCAACTACCTCTAAGTGGACTCGAACCCCTAACCTTTCAGTTAGCAGTCTAGCATGTAACCATTTGCACCCCTCGGGCAGCCCCGCCAAGCGTGTTCCTGCTGCCTTTGCTGACCAGTTGGAAAGAGCCACTCAGCCCCTCAGGGAAGCTCGGTAGTTCCTCACAGCTGGTCAGCAGGGGGCTGGGGTTTATTTGCCCTGACCTTTGGAGGCACTCAAGTTGGTCGCCCATGAATACAGGCACATGGTTGAACAGCGTTTCCCTTTGGAAGGATGTGGGGCGATGCCTGAGGAACAGGACCACGGCAACAAGACATCTGGTAACCACACATGCACGCGTCACAACCACACCGGTCACTGCAAAAACCGGTCCAGCTTCGCCTGAATCCGAGCGAAGCCGTCCCGGCCCAGGTAGTCGATGTGGCCGTCTTCCCACTTCCTCCTCTCTTCCTCCGGACTTGGCTCCCTGACCTTTTCCTCAATGGACATCGCGGACACAGAGACGGCCAGGCCGACCTGCGGAGAGAAGCCAACAGGAAGGGTGGTTGGCGTTGCCGGCCGTGGAGCAGGCCGTGTCTACAGCATGCATCCGCTCCGTGACTGCTCCCACCAGGGGCATCGGTTATCAGAGAGCCCGCGGCCAGCAGCACTTTCTCCACGACATAGTGCATGCTGAATCGAACATAGGACTCTTTGAAGAGCATGCTTTTTGCCTGTGGTCTTTGAACTTTTATACAACATGAGGTACATATGTTCACATTTCCCGCCAATTGCTTTTGGTTTCTAATGTTAGCTGCCCCTGAGTTTGTCCCGACTCGCAGCGACCCTGTAAAGAAGTGAATGAAATGCGGCCCCGCCCTGAGCCACCCCCCCCCCCCCCCTGGCTGTGGCTCAGGCTTGTCTGATGGACAGCATTTTCAGTGGCTGATTTTCAACAGTGGACAGCCAGGCCGTTCTTCGTAGTCTCTCTCAATCTGGAAGCTCCGCGGAGACCTGTCCAGCGTCATGGCAACACACAGGCCCCCCAGACAGACGGAGGGGGGGGATCTGTGTGGGGGCCTCCTGTGTGGAAGGCGAGGGTTCTCCCACTGACCCGGCACTGCCCGGCCTCCTAATTTCTATCCGATTGACCACTTTGTGCACGCACGCCCACAGCTGACTGAACGTCTTCACCCACCAAAACCTCGATATTCTGTGTGATAAAGAAGAGCCAAACCCACTGCCACTGAGTTGACTGCAACTCACAGCAACCCCCACTGGGTTTCCAAGGCTGTAAATCTTTATGGAAGTAGATGGCTTCATCTTCCTCCTGAGGGGCAGCCATTGGGCTTGAACCACTGACTTTCTGGCAAGCAGTCAAATGTCTTACCCATTACGCCACCAGAGCTGCTTAGTTTGTATGATTAAAAAAAAAAAAAACACCTCATTGCTGTCGAATCGATTCCAACTCATAGCAGCACCTCTTTGGGTTTCTGAGGCAGTATCTCTATGGAAGTAGATTGCCCAACTTTCCTTCTGAATTTTTTGTGGTAGTCAGTGTTCAAGGAAGAAAACTCACGTAAATTGAATCTCTGCCATTTGGAATTGCTTGGCCAGGGCAGTTAAACCATTTCCCTTTCAGTGGCAGGGCTTTTGTGTTCTATACTGACAGACATGACATGTAAACATACAGGTGTGCCAAGACACACGCACCTTCCTTGTGTTTAGTTTTCAAGTGACTCGACGAAAATAAACACGTTTGCTTAGAAAATTTCTGAGTGTTAGCAAAACTTTTACAATATGAATGAGCAGTAATGACAGACTCCCACACACTCAACCTGACAAAAGGCGTGTCTCAGGTCATGTGTGCTGGACACTTCGTTCCTGTTGGGTGCCCTCAATTCAGTGCCGACTCATAGAGAGCCCACGTCACCGATGACAGCTGCTCATGACGGTTTGTACGCTGTAACCTTTACGGAAGCAGGTGGCCACATCATTCTCCAGTGGAGTGTCCGTGTGGGTTGAACCGCCAGCCTTCCGGTTAGCAGGCAGGCGCTTAAGTGCTGAGCTACTAGGCCTTCTTAGAAAGAGGCCACTTTTGTTAGGTGCTGTAGTCTCTATGGGAGCACTTCACCACGTCTTAGCCCTGCAAAACTGGTGGGAGGGCTCACATAACCAACCGACCTTTTGATTAGGAGCTCTGTGGCGTAGTGCCTAAAGCACCTGACTGCTAACCAGAAGGCTGGCGGTTCAAACCCACCAGCCACTCCCCGGAAGGAAGGTTGGGCAATCTACTTCCGTAGTGATGCCACCTCGGAAACCCAAGGAGGGGTCGCTATGAGTCAAGTCCAGTCAATGGCAGTGAGTTTGGTTTGGGCTTTGCTTCCAGTGGGTTGAGCTTGGGCTTTGCTTCCAGGGGTGTGGTTTGGGCTTTGCTTCCAGGAGCTCTAGGGGCGTAGTGCCTAAGGCACTTGACTGCTGACCAGAAGGCTGGAGGTTCAAACCCACCAGCCACTCCTCGGAAGGAAGGTTGGGCAATGTATTTCTGTAGAGATACGACCTTGGAAACCCAAGGAGGGGTTCCTATGAGTCAGATCCGACTCGATGGCAGTGAGTTTGGTTTTGGTTTTTAACTACTTAAAAAGCAAAAGGCAAAATTAGATCGTGTTACGGGCTCAGAAGAAAGCCACAGTCTCTGCTTTCACCAAAGGCATCTAGGGACAGAAGGACGGCTAGGATCAGGACACCCGGAAGCGGAGAGGGCAGGAAGCGTTTGTCTTCCGTTTCCTTCTTAAAGACGCGACTGATTGAGGGCTTGATTTGCATGAAACCCTCCCTCTTGGTTTTTACAGCTTAATGTCCCTTCATTGCACAGAAGGAACTGTGGGGAATCAGCTTCCGGCGAATAACGTTTGCAGAAGAGATTTGAGAGAGAGGCACGGTCAGCCGCGGAGAAGCCCATCTGCCAGGGAAATGCGGGACAGACCGACAGAGGGCGTGCTGAGCGGCGGCCCCTCCTTTCGGAGAAGCCGGGCTGACCTTGTGTCAGTATCTGAGCATGTTTGCAGCCCCAGGGGGCGCTGTTGGCACGCGCTTTCATTAGGTGCCCAGGGCAGGGCCGGGCGGGGCAGGGGGATGGGATACCACCTCCAGCATGTCCCGTGGGGCTGGCTCCCTTGTGGCCTCAGCAGGGGGCGCCTGTCTGGGTGCCAAGGTGTCCTCCGATGGGCCGCTCTCACCGTTATCCACGGGCTGCTGGAGACATAAGCATTCTGTCCTTAGTGCATACTGCACTCCAGGGGGTGAGTTCCAGCCAGGAGCTGTTATCCTGGAGTCGACTTGCCCTACGGCACCCCCGTGTGTGTCACAAGAGGAACTGCACCCCAGAGGTTTTCTAGTAGATGTGGCTCTGGTGGCATAATGGGTAAAACATTCTGCAGCTCACCCAAAGGTCGGTAGTTCAAACCCACCAAGGGGAACAGTGAGGCAGTTGGCTCCTGGAAAGATTGACAGCCCTGGAAACAGGGTCACGGGGCAGTTCTCCTGTCCTCTAGGGGTGCGGCGAGTTGGAACTGACTCGATACCAAGTCAGTTTTGGTTTTTGGTCTTTTGCAAGTAGACCGCCAGGCCTTTTCTTCTGAGGTGACCCTGGGTGACAAACCTCCCAGCCCCTGGGTGGCAGTTCACCATGTACATCAGCCAGGGTCTCCTTGCTGGGACCTGCTGTGTGGTCCTGTCAGCTTCTGTGGAGCCAATTCCAACTCATGGTGGCCCCCGTGGGTCGGAGCAGGACTGTGCTGCGTAGGGTTTGCAGTGGGTGACTGGTCTGGAAGTACACTGCCAGGGCTGTGTGCCCACCTGCAACCTTGGGGTGAGCAGTCAGGTGCATTCACCATCTGACCACCCAGGGCCTCCTTGAATAGAAGGACCATTCCCTGATCCTTGTGGTAATACGGACCGATTAGTCATGACACTGGTACTCCCCAAAGGGAAGAGCAGGCAGAGGACAGAGTGTGATGGCCCATGGATGTGACACCCTCCCCCTCATTCAGTGGGCTCAAGCTCTTCCAGGAAATAAGAAGCCAGGAGAGAGGTAGACATGAGCAAATAGGACCCAGAAACTATACCGAGGGCGTTTCCGCCTCTGTGACGTCTGAGAATTGGGGGGAAGGTGGTGAAATGGGGTCACGCAGTACTCCAGCGGGAGTCCCAGTGGCTGGGCCACCTGTCACCTGTTATCAAGAACAAAGGGCAAAAGCAGGTTAAATGGCGTCAGGTCAGGACAGGGGTGCGTGTGCATACAAGCACCTTCTCCCCAAACGCGTCACGGAGCTGCTGCTGCATCCACCACGCAGGGGACGTGGAGGCTAAGCAGGGCTTGGCACACACGGCCCACACTCAGCTGCTACCCTAGAGCTGGGTGGTTCAGAGACACACAAGGTGACACAGAATAAAGGCCTGGCAGTTGGTTTGCAATGACAGCCAAGGAAACTCTCTGGACATGGGTTCTGCTCTGTAACACAGGGGCGCCAAGAACTGTCCTGGGCTTGATGGTAACTAACACCACGTGGGAGAGCAGTGTGCTGACTACTGCCTGTGTGTCAGACCCGACTCATAGCGACCCCTCCTTGGGTTTCCGAGGCAGTATCACTATGGAAGTAGATTGCCCAACCTTCCTTCCGAGGAGTGGCTGGTGGGTTTGAACCGCCAGCCTTCTGGTTAGCAGTCAAGTGCCTTAGGCACTGCGCCACCAGAGCTCCTGGAAGCAAAGCCCAAACCAAACCCCTGGAAGCAAAGCCCAAGCTAAACCCACTGGAAGCCAAGCCCAAACCAAACTCACTGCCATTGACTTGACTTGACTCCTAGTGACCCCTCCTTGGGTTTCCGAGGTGGTATCACTACGGAAGTAGATTGCCCAACCTTCCTTCCGGGGAGTGGCTGGTGATTGATAGAGTATCTATTAAAAAAAAAAAAGAAATCTATTGCTGTGTATGGTGCCGACAGTTAGTGTGCTCAGCCGCTAACTGAAAGGCTGGAGGTTCAGATTCACTGAGAGGTGCCTGGCAGTCGGCTACTGAAAAACCCGGCCACTGAAAACCTCTGGAGTACAGCCCCCTCTGCACACCCAGGGTCGCCAGGCATCCCAATGGCTTGACAGGAACGCAGCTGGACCGTGCAGAGTCCGAGGGTACGACCATGGTTGGCAGGGCTGTGACTGCGTAGGGCACTCCTGCATGGCCCCACACAGCCAGCCATGAGGTTGGTGGTTGACATCCACTCAGGTGCACAGAACGCCAGGCTGGCTGACCTGCTTCTGAGAGCTCACAGCCTTGAGAACCGTCCGGAGCCCATTCTCGACCGTGCACCTGGGAGGACCACACAAGATTGTCACCTCAAACGAGGCAGGCTGACAGCTGACGCTTACAAGCAGAGGTAGCCTCTGTGTGGAAATGACAGCTCAGAGCGGGCACAGTAACCCCAGTTACATGCGCACGTGGATACACAGCGGACGTGCAGTGCTGGGCTACACGACCCAGCGCATCTAGAACCACTCAGACCGCAGCTTCTCTGTGCATGATGGCTCCAAAGCTGCAGCACGGATTGCAGCCAGAGAGGGCAAAACCTAAAGAGAGTGTCCGGCATCCCAAGCACAGAGGAACGGTTTTTTCCACTGCCCGCAGTTGCTCAGGCTTGTAGACTACCCCTCTTGCCAAGGACCACTCACGAGGCTGGACGTGCAAAAATGGAACCGTCTATACTGCAAAGTCCTGGACAGCTCCCGAGAAGCTGGAACCCTGAAAGTTGGCAGCCCAAGGACAAGCAGGAGACTGGAGGCTGAAATTGGCAGCTCGCTCCCTCCTGAGGCAATTAAAGACGGACAAACCACGCAGGTGCCAGTTGTCGTACACCTAGCCACGCTGCACGGCGACCCTGCGAACAACAGAACCAACCACTGTCCGGCCTCGGGCCATCTTCATGGATGTTGGTGGGTTGGGGTGCACTGCTGTGGCCACTATGTCTGCCCACGTCACAAAGGGTCCCCTCATTCTCACTGACCCTCTAGTTTAGCAAACATGATGTCCTTTTCTTGTCGTGGGTCTTTCCTCACAACGTGCCCAAAGTCAGCGGGCTGACGTCTCCCCATCTTGAGTTCTAACAAGCATTTGGGCTATGTTCCTTTTAAGGTTGATCTGTTGTTCTCATGTCTGAAGACTGTCCAGTATTCTTCTTCTTCTTTTTTTTTTTTATATAGAGAAATAAAGTTATCTCAAGGAAATGGCTCCCACCCTTGTAGAGGGTGGCCAGTCCCAAGGACACAGGTCAGATGTCATGCTACAGGCTCCTCCTGACTCACGCAGCTGCAGAGGCTGACGGACCCGAAAGGAGCAGGCTGCTGGCTTCAGAGGCTGATGAATGTGGGGTCTGCAGGAAGAATGGCCGGTGGCGGGCCCCCAGGCTGCTAAGGCAACCTCCACCAATTGGCAGGCAACGTGGCAGGTCACAGGTTCAAGTCCAGGAACCAGAGATGAGGAGGAGCAACATGGAGGGTCTAGATGCAGCACCAAGCCAGAGCCAGTTCCCAGCATGGCCTTGTCTATATCAGCAGCAGGCCCCGCCCTGGGGAAACTCCCTGCCAGCGGACTGGCCGTTCACGCACCATCCCGGGGGAGATGACATCGCATCACATCACATCTCACCATGGGGTGACCACATCCCAACTGTAAGCCGCTGAGCGGTACATTTTTTTTAATGCCTTTCATCGAAACATAATTTATGTACAGGGAAATACACAAAACGAAAGTCCCATGGGTCAATGCTTTTTTTTTTTTTTTTTTTTTGCAGTGTTCCCTCCCCTCCCCTCCCACCCCGATAACCAACAAAGAAACTTTCCTTCCATGTTTAAACCTTTCCTTCACGTTTACAATAGTGGAGTGATGCAATATTTGTCCTTCTGTGACTGAACTATTTCAGCATAATATTCTCCAAGTTCATCCGTGTCCTATGGCGTTTTGCAGATTCTTTATTATTCCTTACATGCTCCGGTGGCATAGTGCCTAAGGCACTTGACTGCTAACCAGAAGGCTGGCGGTTCAAACCCACCAGCCACTCCTCAAAAAGAAGACTGCCTCCATAGAGATACCGCCTCGGAAACCCACGGAGGGGTCACTATGTGTTGGAACCGACTCGACGGCAGTGAGTTTGGTTTTTGAGTTTTTTATTTTATTCCTTAGGGCTCCATAGTATTCCATCGTGTGTATGTACCACATTTTGTTTATCCGTTCTTTGGTTGATGGGCACTTAAGTTGTTTCCATCTCCTTGCTATTGTGGACAGTGCTGCGATGAACATAGGTGTGCATAGATCTGTTTGTGTCCTGCCTCTTACTTCTCTAGGATATTTACCTAGTAATGGAATGGCTGGGTGAAATGGTATTTCTAATGCCAGCTTTTTAAGGAATCGCCATCCTGCCTTCCACGGTGGTTATCATTTACAGCCCCACCAGCAGTGTATGAGAGTCCCAATCTCTCCGCGTCCTCGCCAGCATGTGTTACTTACTGTCTTGTTGAACGTTGCTACTAGTGCTTGGGCCAGATGGTATCTCACTGTTGTTTTGATTTGCATCTCTCTCACGGCCAGTGATTGTGAGCATCTCTTCATGTGCTTGCTGGCTGCCTGAATACCCTCTTTGGTGAAGTGTCTATTCATGTCTTGTGTCCATTTTTAAATTGGATTATTTGTCTTTTTGTTGTTGAGGTGTTGGAGTTTTCTATAAATTTTGTACATAATCTTCTTGTCAGATACATTGTTTCCAAATATTTTTTTTCCCAATCTGTTGGTTCTGTTTTCACTCTTGAACAAGTCTTTGGAAGCACATAAATATTTCATTTTTAGAAAGTCCCATTCATCTAGTTTCTCTTCTGCTGTTTGTGCATTTTGGGTTATGCTTGAGAGTCTATTTATGCCATAAATTAGGGCCCCTAAAATTGCCCATTTTTTTATTTGATGAACCTTGTAGATTTAGGTAAAACATTATTTAGAATACATGTATTATTAAAATAAAACAAGATGTCCGGTGAACAGCAATTAAAACAACCACCAAGATCATAAAACAAAAGGAAGTGACAACCCTGATTTTCTTATTACCCACCATGTTTCTCTATCCAGCACACTGCAAGACAAAACACTTGGCTGAGAGACAACTAAATGGCCAATACCCTTCTTCTTAATGTGGTCCTTTACATGGAAAATGCATGGGACTTGCCCCTTTGTTTTTGGCAGCAGTCACCTTGCTCTCGGCCCCACCACCACCTTGTACACAAAGGGTGGACTAAGGCCTGCCAGCATGCTGCTCTCCCACAGGGCCAGGAATTTAGAAAACCCAGTCACTTTGGCCAGAGTTCCAAACAAACAAACAAAAAAAACAGACCTGTTGCCATCTAATCAATGCCAATCCCCGGTGACCCCGTGTGTGAGAGCTGCCCTGCCCCATAAGGTCTTCTTGGTAATGATCTCAGTGGAAGCAGCTCTCCAGGCCTTTCTTCCGCACCACCGCCAGGTGGGCTGGGACTTCTAACTTGAAGTTAGAGCACAAACCGTGGCTTTACCCAGGAACCAAGCTCCAGGAACATCACTCAGAATCAGGAATTCAAGACGTGGCCAGTAGGTGGCAGCAAAGCTGCATAATTCATCACAAAGACGCAGTAGAGGACATGGTAGGCTAATGAAGTCAAAGCGTGTTCCCTGTTGCATCCGAAGCATGGAGCTCCCACGCGTGTCAGTGTGCAAGTGGCTCCCTGGGGTTTCTAATGGCCGATTCCCCAGAAATGGACTGCCAGCAGTTTCTTCCTGGGGCCCTCAGTGTGGACTCAAACCTCTAACCTTGCCCAGGACAGAATTCTGTAAGGCCAGCCTCTATTTGAGTGGCCATAACAACAACAA
>NW_006922795.1:152690-155869 GCF_000298275.1 Orycteropus afer afer
AAATAAATAAATAAATAAATAAATTTGGTGAAAGTTTACAGAGCAAATGCACTTTCCAGACAGCAACTCCCATACACTTTGTCTCAGGACATTGACTGCAATCTCCCACAATGCAACAGCTCCCCGCCCACTCCCTCCCCATAGTTACCTCTCCCCTGTGTCCTTCCCTCCATGGGCTCCTGCCCCCCACGCTGTCTCCCTGTGCACACACAGCCCTTCTTTCTCCCAGGATTGCTCTCTCCAAGGAGCGTATCTCCCCAGTGTCAGTGCCTGTGCCTGTCTGTAGTTTGGCTGGAAGCCACGGGCGTGGGTTCAGTTTCCCGGTATTTTCAATGCCTGTGACCCTTCAGCAGGGGATTGTCAGGCCTGCCTTCTGAGCACCTCTGGGTGCGATTGGTTAATTCACAGTGGAGTGCTTAACCCAGTGCACCACCTAGGGACACCACGGACAGATGCTCTTTGGGGTGCACGGTTCAGCCTAGGAGCACCGCCCTAAATAGAGGCAGGAGCCCCTGAGCCCAGAGCAAACCCCGCCAACAGCTCTTCCCTGACCTCCCCACACAGACCCTGGAGGGCGCCCCTGCGTTTTCCTGTTGGAGGCCAAGGCCTCGCCTCTGTTACACCGTGTGGGCGCAGTACTCACGTCCTCCTGATGGCACTCCTTGGGGCAGGACGGGGTCTCCTCCACCACCACGGGCTTCTCTGGGGGGACCTCGGTAGGTGGGGGCTCAGTGGGTCCCGACACTGAACGAGCACACGGCTCCCCGAGGCCACCTGGGGGAACCTGGACCAAGTGAAGAGCCCTGGTGAGCGAGGGGCCTGTGACCACCCTCCAAAGGTCAGTCAGTGAGAACCCAGCGGTACCCACGGGCCAGTCCCCACGGGTGCGGGCATGGCACGGGACCCGGCCACAGTCCTTCCCTCGTGGGTGATTTCGGGAATCAGCAGGAAGCGTGACATCAGCCACCACCAACAACAACAGCTGAACTTTTAGTCGTCCTTACTTTGCTGGCGCAGTGCCTAAGACACGTGACTGCTAACCTGAAGGCTGGCGGTTCAAACCCACCAGCCACTCCTCGGAAGGAAGGTTGGACAATCTACTTCCATAGAGGTACCGTCTCGGGAACCCAAGGAGGGGTTGCTATGAGTCAGATCCGACGTCATGGCAGTGTGTCTGGTTGTTTTTTGTTTGTCTGTTTGTTTGTTTAAAGCAGTCCCTGTTGTTGACCCGACGGCAACATTTGGTTTTGGTTTGCTTTGGTCGTCCTTATGGAAGATTGCCGGCCTTTCTTCCACGGAGCTGATTGGGTGCATTTGAACCACCAACCTTTCCCTTAGCCTGAGTCTCCATGTCTCCATGCTGCTGGGAGCCAGTGAGTAGATTCCCACTCACAGCAACCCCGTTGGACACAGTAAAGGGACCCATAGTGTTTCTAGGCTGGGTGGGTTCAAACCAGCAACGTTTGGCTTAGCAGAGGAGCACTTAACCTTTACACCACCTGGGTTCCTCCTATCAAGCCATTCCCACTCACAGCGCCCCTAGAGGACAGAGTGGAACTGCCCCAAACAGTTTTCAAGGCTGTTATATTGGTAGCATAGTGCCTAAGGCAGTTGACTGTTAACCAGAAGGCTGGTGGTTCAAACCCACCAGCCACTCCTCGGAAGGAAGGTTGGGCAATCTACTTCCATAGTGATACTGCCTCAGAAACCCAAGGAGGGGTCGCTATGAGTTGGGTCCGACTCAATGGCACATAACAACAACATATTTATGGAAGCAAATGGCAAACCAAACCCACTGTCCTCAAGTCCACTGGGACCCACAGCGCCCCTAGAGGACAGAGTGGAACTGCCCCACAGGGTCTCCAAGGCTGTCAGTCTTCACAGAAGCAAAGCTCAAACCACACCCACTGCCCGGAGTCTATTCTGACCCACAGCGCCCCTAGAGGACAGAGTGGAACTGCCCCACAGTTTCCAAGGCTATCACCTTTGACTGCAAACTCGAAGGTTGGCAGGTCAAACCTACCAGCCACTCTGCAGAAGGAAAACTGGGCAATCTACTTTCGTAAAGATTTGTTGTTGTTGTTGTTGTTATGTGCCGTCAAGTCAGCCCCGACTCATAGCGACCCCTCCTTGGGTTTCCGAGGCAGTATCACTACGGAAGTAGGATTGCCCAACCTTCCTTCCGAGGAGTGGCTGGTGGGTTTGAACCGCCAGCCGTCTGGTTAGCAGGCAAGTGTCTTAGCCACTATGCTACCAGAGCTCCCTTTTTACTTTTTACTTTTTTCCGTAAAGATTTAGCACCTCAGAATCCCAAAGGGAGTTGCTATGAGTTGGAATTGACTCAATGGCAGTGATTTTCTTTCTTTCTTTTTTAAATCTTTATAGAAGCGGACTGCCTCCTCTTTCTCCCACAGAGTGTCTGGTGGGTTGAAACCAGCAACTTTCTGGTTAGCAGCTGAGTGCTTTACCCAGTACGCCACCAGGCCTCCTTGGGCTCCTCCTGGCTCCATACAAATAAAAACTAAAACCGAGCGAAGCCTGGGAAAACCCACACTGGACACGGCCACCTTCTCTTCCTGGTGTCACAAGTTGTCCATCTTCAGCTGAATGCATTGCCCATTCCTATCACTCATTTCCGTGGGAAACATTTTCATTTTCCTTGGCTGACACATTTCCACCTGTCACAGGTGCCGGCTTTCGCAGATTTTACTATATCATTTAAAATGTGACCTCTGCCCCAGGTCCCAACAATAAATTGGCAGACTCTTGAATATGTGGCAGTAATCCATCTGCTGGTTAAATCAAGAACCAGAAGTTTCCTGAGACCTAATTTATGAGTCTTGTGCACTTAGGAGGCGTCCATTCTCAAGGACGGCAGACACTTGGCTGTGGGGAGTGCTTCTGCTCACGGTTACATAAGAACAAACAGGATCGAGTCAGCGTCAATCAGAGGTTTCAAACTGCACTTCCGACATGGTTTCCAGCAGCTCCTTCAGAAGAAGATTGAAGTGGAAAGTGTCCACTCAAACGAATTTGTAATCAACGATTGAGCCACTCATCTACGCGCAGTGCACAGCACTTTCTCTGACAAGGGTGGTGAATTTGAATAACCTATTTTCCCATCAGTTTGGTAGTCTCAGGGGCACTTCAGGTCATTAAACATCATTATTTTGAGGGGG
>NW_006922795.1:156294-161859 GCF_000298275.1 Orycteropus afer afer
ACAGAAGCAAAGCCCAAACCACACCCACTGCCATGGAGTCCATTCTGACCCACAGCGCCCCTAGAGGACAGAGTGGAACTGCACCACAGGGTCTCCAAGGCTGTCAATCTTCACGGAAGCCGACTGCCTCGTCTTTCTCCCTCAGAGCAGCTGGTGGGTTGAAACTGGCAATCTCTTCGGTTGGCAGCCAGTGCTGTAAGCACTGTGCCACCGGGGCTCCTGCAAATGCATGAGTGGCTGGTAAAGGGGAAGCCTTGAGTGTTGCGTAGGTCGCTATGCTGAGCTGCTCTCTGAAGGATCGAGGTCAGAGTCCACCCAGGGGAACCTTGCAAGAAAAGCCTGGCCATCTGCCTCCAAAAAAAGAGCCGCTGAGAACCCTGTGGGGCGCAGTTCCACTCTGACCCACGGGGCTGCGCTGACTTGGGGTCCACTGGGGGGCGAGTGGTGTGGTCCGTAGTGACTGGTACATCTTGGTCCAAGAATTCGGCTGCCTCTTTGTTCAGCCAGATCCAACATACAGGACTGCATAAGCGTGATAATGCTGCCACTTAGCTAAGTGACACGTTTTCCAAGGACTTTAATTTACATGCGAGTCCCCGGGTAGCTTACTTGCTGAACAACAGGATAGAGTTTCAAGTCCACCCACATGTGCCTCAGAAGAAAGACCTGGCAATCCTGTTTGGAAAACCCCACTTAGTTCTACTCTGTCAGTTCCACTGTGAGACACCATGAGTCAGAATTGACTAGACAGCACCTGGGCGACCAGAGCAAGGGCGTGGGTTTTAAGAAGAATGCTCAACTTGCCGCGTGTCCGGGGGACGTGTGCTCGGCCACGTTTCGGAGATTTTCAAAAAGAGGCAGGACGCTGCTGTGGTAGATGTTCCACCAGAGATTCAGAAATGCCAGCTGCTGAGGGATGGCCGTGCCTGTGCCGTCCTGCACGACCGAGCCCATCTGCGGGTTGTACTTGTAGCTCCACGGTTTCCTGCAGCCAAGGAAGCGCACCACCTTTGCCGCAGAGCCAAACCTGAGAAGGAAACAGAAAAGACGTGACATCCTGCACAGAAGCCGTCAAGGACACACAGGAAGCATTGCTGCAGACACTCACTGGTTACGAGTCAACTTACTGATAATATACACACTGCCATGGAGTCCATTCCGACCCACAGCGCCCCTAGAGGACAGAGTGGAACTGCCCACAGGGTCTCCAAGGCTGTCAATCTTCACAGAAGCAAAGCCCAAACCACACCCACTGCCATGGAGTCCATTCCGACCCACAGCGCCCCTAGAGGACAGAGTGGAACTGCCCACAGGGTCTCCAAGGCTGTCAATCTTCACAGAAGCAAAGCCCAAACCACACCCACTGCCCTGGAGTCCATTCTGACCCACAGCGCCCCCAGAGGACGGAGTGGAACTGCCCAGAGGGTTTCCCAGGCTGTCAATCTTCATGGAAGCTGATTGTCTCGTCTTTCTCCCACAGACTGGCTGGTGGGTTCGACCCTCACACTTTCTGGTTAGCAGTCCAGTACTTACCCACTGCCCCACCAGACTCATTTGATTAATGTAAGCATAAATATTGTTAAGGTTTCCTTAGGTGGTGCCGATGGCTAAGTTATAGCAACTGGGCCCCAACTATCGGCAACAACCACGCTGCAGAGGGCTGGGCGGCAGGGGAGCTGCGGGTGTGCCACGTGGCAGAGATGGCATCTTCCCTGAGAGGAAGGCTGGGGGCGGCCCAGGGCTGGGCGGGCCCAAGGACTCACTGTTTGAAGGCAGGGTGGTAGGTGTAAGCCATGTTGTAAGCCATGCTCAGGTTGTAAATGAAGGGTAAGTGCTTGTGGATATCGGCCGTGGACCAGCTGCTGAAGAAACTGTTGAGTAAGCCTTGATCCGCCCCTAGGTCAATAACAAACACCGATGGCTCGTTAGGGCAGCCTGCCGTGGGACGCAAGCACACCACTTTGTCAGCGTGCCGTCCTGGGGGGGGCGTGTGCATGGCTGTGAGGCTGGAGGCAAATGCCAGGGGGTCGTGCGTGGGAGACAGGTTCCAGTGGCGCTTCCAGACTAAGACAGACTACGAGGGAGACCTGGTGACCTATTCTGAACATGAACCAATGAGAACCCCATGGGTCCCATGGTCTGAAATGAATTTAATTGTAATAGAACTATAAAATAATGCTGGGGTCATAACTGTGCTGTTGGCAAAGTATGCTGAAAGTACCATGGGCTGCTAAAAGAACTAACAGATCTGTCCTGGAGGAAGGGCATCCGGAATGCTCCTTGGAAGCGAGAATGGCCAGACTGGGTCTCACCTACTTTGGTCCTGTTGTCAGAAGGGACCATTCCCTGGAGAAGGATGCCGTGCTTGGTGAAGTGGAGGGTCAACAGAAAAGGGGAGGGCCCTCAACGAGATGGACCGACATAGTGGCTGCAGCGATGGGTTCAGGTGTGGCAAGGATGGTGGGGCTGGGGCAGGGCCAGGCAGGGTTTCGTTCTATTGAACGTGGGGTTGGTATGCGGCGTAATCGACTCCATAGCACCTGACGGCAACAACTATGACTACAAGCTGAAATACATAAAGAAGGTCAAACCCCTGGAACCATGCCCTGCACTTGGACTTGAAGCTTCCAGAACAATGAGAAGTGAATTTCTCTTCTTTAAAACCACCCCCTTCTAACAGTGTTTTTTGTTTGTTGGTTTGTTTGGTTTTGGGTACAGCAGCAGTAGAGAAACCAGACCCAGGGAAATGGGGGCCGGCAGGGGTGCGGCCTGGCTGACAAGAGCCCCGTCCTGTCCGGCAAATCCCCAGCCCCGGGCTCACCATCGAAGCTACCGTGGTCGGCGGCGTGTTGCAGGAGGCGGCTGTGTGTCTCCAGAGAGGGTTGGAAGACAAAGACGCTAGTGTTGAAGCAATCCGGCCACCCGGGGTCCGGGGCCGCGGACAGCTCTCCCCGGTCAAACAGCTCGTCGATGTTGGACAGGACCTGGACAAGGAAACGGGGACACCCGTCCAAACACATGTCTGCCTCAGGTTCGCCGGGAAGAAAGGAAAAGTGACGTTAGGGCCGAGGAGTGTCCTGGCATTGCGGGGCAACCTGGGCCCAAGTCTTCCAATTTTTTTTTCCACCTGATATCAATACTTCCTGGATTATTTGGGGGGAAGAGAGTTGTGGAAATATACCCAAGAAAACACACCCCAATTCAACAGTGTGGACAAGTACAGTTCAGCAACACCGACTTGTTTCTTCACGTTGTGTGCCCAGGCCCAGCAGCCTTTTCCAACCATCCCACCACCATTAACCCGACTCCCTGTCCCTTGCTAACCTTCTCATCTAAACCTTCGAGTTGCTTTTGTCAACTGGATCCCGTAGAGAGAGTTCTTTACAAGAGTCAAATGCTTCAAGCAGATGGTTCTTGTTTCATTAGGCTAAACTTGGTAGTAGTTGGTTCAAAGAGGACTGCAGGGGAGAGTTTTGGATCAAGATTTGAAGATTTCCTCAGCATAGGCATTTCAGGGGAGTCCCCTGTCCTCAACCATTCCAGAAACTCTGGGTTTCATGAAAATTGTACATTCTGTTCCTCATTTTCCCCCCTTTTGGTCACACTTCCACTGAGCATTCAGTCACAGGAGCCAGGCACCATCCAGTCCTTCCAGTCTCGTGGCAAAGATGGCAGTTGTTCATGGATGTGTCCTATTTTGGGGTGACACTTTTGGGCTTTTACTCAAAGGAGGCAATTGTGTGATAAAGCTCACCGTCCAGTGCATTTTGAGTGACAGAAGTGGGGCTGTCTGCAAAATTAGATGAGTTTTTGGAGAATCATGCGATGCCCCATGGAATTCTCTTCATCAGTCTGGCCAGTGGGACTCAGCAAAGAGGCTCCCATCAGGAGGTCACAGTCAGCTGCCTTGAGGAGCCTGGCTGGTCACGGCAGCCCTGTGACACACACTGGCCGCCTGCCCGGCACTGAACCTGGGCCAACCATGATTATCTCATGGTCCCTGTCCTCCTCCTCTTCCGTACGCCTCGCTGTCTTTACAGAGCCTACTGCAGTAGCCCCCACACAATGCCTTCTACATTTGGACTTCCCCACGGCTGCGTGTGAACATGGCCACCACGGAGGAGCCCTGGTGGCACAGTGGTTAAAAAGCCAGCTGCTAACCCAAAGCTTGAGGGTTCAAACCCACCCAGAGGCTCCCAGAGAGAAAGCCTGAAAAATCCTGGAAAAATTGCAGCCAGGAAAACCCTGCTGTGTCCCACCTGGGGTCCGCAGGGTGAGAATCCACGGGACCGCAGAGAACACACACAGCTGAGACCTCCGTGGGGTTCACAGTTGGCGCCTGCTGCCCTCTCTGCCCTCAGCAGCTGTCACACACGCCCACCTCCCACCGCTGCTGTCTGTGCTACTGAATTTGGCCCAGTGTTCTCCTGGAGGAGGCCCTGTCTGCTTCTCACACAGGGCCACGGGGTCGCTGGGATTGCTACCACGCAGTGTGGGAACTCGGGGTGTCACCTCCCCCACGGACCACCTCCCATCCAGGACCGTACAGTCATGTTTATTAGCAAATTTAATCAGAGAATAATATGTGACAAACTCAGTTGTAAACTGCTTAAATAGACTATTTCTTAGATTATATGAATACTGAGATCAAAATCATTTTGTATAATCTTTCTATAGGAAATGACAACGTTATTAGTTATGTTATCATTAGTAACTAAAGGGAAGCCTTTTCTATTTTATTTTTCTCCTTTTCTTTTAATTCCTACTTCATCCTCAAAAAAGTAACGAATACAGGTTTACAAATACTACCTACCACAATACTGTAGCTAAACCAGGAGCTCTGGCGGTGCAGGCACTTGCCTGCTAACCAGAAGGTCGGTGGTTCAAACCCATTAGCCACTCTGGGAAAGAACGATGGAGCTATCCACTTCCGTAAAGATTTACTGCCTTGGAAACTCAACAGGGGTCACTATGAGTCAGAAATGACTCAAGGCAGTGAGTTTAGTTTGGTTTTTAGGTAGCTGAAGCACCAAAAAATTTGACAAAATCAGCGACTGTAAAAACATTGCCAGCAGTGAAAATAAACAGCACGTGTTCGTAGTGCATGCAACAAAATCACGCGATTCAAACCATCCTTGTAGTCAGGTAACAATGACCGCTCTGAACGGAGTGTGTGAGAAGGTGCAAAATGTACATCAGCCCAGAGTTTTAGCCTTGCAGGTATATTGATCCACAGAAGCTGGGCTCACACAACATGGTCTTGTTCTCACTACAGGGCAACTGTCCCCAAAATAATAAATTTGTGCAGAAACTCTGCACACAAATTCTGTACACAGTCATCCGGGTGTCACCTCTCTGATGATGTCACAGTGTGGTCTGTACCCTCCACAGGGAAGCTGCTGGCAGAGATGCAGGAAGAACCCCTGGTGGCACAATGGTTAAGTGCTCAGCTGCTAGCCAAAAGGTCAGCAGTGCAAACCTACCCAGCAGCTCCATGAACACACACCTGGTGATCAGCTCCCATAAAGACTGACACCCTTGGGAACTCTGGGGGCAGTTCCACTC